>NC_060907.1:2845196-2852696 GCF_014805685.1 Silurus meridionalis
CACAACACTTAACGTTACAGCTAGAGAAGGGGCATGTGAGACATTGAGAGACACACAAATCACATGCAATCAATTATTGGACAATTTTTTAAGTGTTTTTGAAAGCCCAAATCATCACAGTCTAATATCAGTTCTTTTTCAAAAACAGTAAACCTTCAAATTCAGACCTAATAGGGTTTACACCAAAAGCCAAACACAGTGTGACCTTTGTGTGTGTGTGTGTGTGTGTGTGTGTGTGTGTGTGTGTGTGTGTGTGTGTGTGTGTGTGTTGTGTTTAACTCTCCACTTCCTCAGGAGGGAAGTATGTCCCCCGAGCCATCTTGGTGGATCTGGAACCAGGAACCATGGACTCTGTTCGTTCCGGACCTTTCGGACAGATCTTTAGACCCGACAACTTTGTCTTTGGTGAAGTGGAATGCTTAATTTTTTCATTTCATTGTTTTATTTTATTGTTAAATAAAAGAACACGTACAGAATGCATCACCACATTAGATTAGATTTAAACTGCAGGTCAATATAAAACCTGCCACTAGATGGCAGAGCACAAATAGTAACGGATTCCATGTGGTGGAATGATTTTGTTGTTGTTTTTTTACATTTTTACATATTTTACTTCACTGAATGACCTATAAATAATATGTCATTAGGTAAAGCAAAGGGGTTTCCTGTTAAGAAGTTATTTAATTTATAGTAAATTAAGTGATCAGCTACTGATTTAATTAAAATCTCACCACTGCTGAACTGCCACTGCTGGAGCCTCGAGCAAAATATAAATGATCTCTAAATATAATGAGATAATTGAAGGTCTCTTTATAAGAGCATCTACCCCATGCCATTAAGTCTAGAGCATTAACATGTTTTGTGTTTTTTCTTCCAGGCCAGAGCGGTGCTGGGAATAACTGGGCCAAAGGTCACTACACAGAGGGAGCTGAGTTGGTTGACTCCGTCCTGGATGTGGTGCGTAAGGAGGCTGAAAGCTGCGACTGTCTGCAGGGTTTCCAGCTTACCCACTCTCTAGGTGGTGGCACTGGCTCAGGCATGGGCACACTGCTCATCAGCAAGATCCGTGAAGAATATCCTGACCGCATCATGAACACCTTCAGTGTGGTGCCTTCACCCAAAGTCTCGGACACAGTGGTGGAGCCTTACAACGCCACGCTCTCTGTGCACCAGTTGGTTGAGAACACAGACGAGACCTACTGCATCGACAACGAAGCCCTGTATGACATCTGCTTCCGCACACTCAAGCTCACCACGCCTACTTATGGCGATCTGAACCATCTGGTCTCCGCCACCATGAGCGGAGTCACGACTTGCCTTCGCTTCCCTGGGCAGCTGAACGCCGATCTGCGCAAGCTGGCAGTCAACATGGTACCGTTCCCACGTCTTCACTTCTTCATGCCTGGGTTTGCACCTTTAACCAGCAGGGGGAGTCAGCAGTACCGTGCCCTTTCCGTCCCTGAACTGACGCAGCAGATGTTTGACGCTAAGAACATGATGGCCGCCTGCGACCCACGCCACGGCCGTTACCTCACCGTTGCTGCCGTATTCCGTGGGCGCATGTCCATGAAGGAGGTCGATGAGCAGATGCTTAATGTTCAAAACAAGAACAGCAGCTACTTCGTGGAATGGATCCCCAACAATGTCAAAACAGCCGTTTGCGACATCCCGCCTCGAGGTCTCAAGATGGCCGCCACCTTCATCGGCAACAGCACAGCCATCCAGGAGCTGTTCAAACGTATCTCTGAGCAGTTCACTGCCATGTTCAGGAGAAAGGCCTTCCTCCACTGGTACACAGGAGAAGGGATGGACGAGATGGAGTTCACCGAAGCCGAAAGCAACATGAATGACCTGGTCTCTGAGTACCAGCAGTACCAGGACGCCACAGCAGAAGAGGGCGAGTTTGAAGAAGAGGGTGAAGAGGAAGCTGCCTAAATCCCTCTGTCTTCTTCAGATTATCTTTTGTGGTTGCTTCTTTAGTGTTTCCTCAAAGACCTTCCCCCTGTATTCACCCTCGTCAACTCCTGCAGGAGTTTTGTGTTTGGTGAAGGTGTATATGATCAACATTCTCACTTTAGACATGGAGTATTGTTTTCCTCTGCTCTCTTCAAGGTCAATAAGTTACTTAAATTCTGTTGTTTTACTCAATTAAATAAAGCAACCTTAACTTAAAACAAAACATGCCTAAACTTAAGTGTAATTTGGTGTGTGTGTGTGTGTGTGTGTGTGTGTGTGTGTGTGCACGCTCGCTTGAGATGATCTCTGCAGCATATAACCACTAGAGGGTGCTGTAGAGTTTGTAACCACATGCAGTAAAGCACAATTGGCAGTAATGCTCCTTGTGATGCAAGACTGTGCATGGTCTTGAACTTGAAACAGGTTCATAAATGAGCAATCAGATGTTAAACTAATAACGTTTTTGTATAAAAAAAAAAAACTGGAAAGAAGAGGAAGAATAGAGACAGGCAACCCAAAACAGAAATAGCGGCTGCGATAGAGGAAGTCCTTTTTCTCGATTTCCTCTTAGCATGCCTACTCAAATGTGGGTTTTGTGTGTGTGCGCATGTGTGTGTGTGTGTGTGCTCTTGTGTGTGTGTGTAAAAGTGAGAGATTTATCGAAATCCACAGTTGTTAAAAAAGTAAATAATAAAGATGACGATCATGACATTAACCACAGGGCATTGACAAGTTTCAAAAAAATATGTCCATCACACAAAATTTACACACACACACACACACACACTCATAACTTCATTTCGACTCATATATAGGGGAAGAACAGAGCAGAGAGAAGGCTGGAGAGAAAAGAGAAAACAGCAGCAGTCGTCATGTCGACATCATCGCACGCCAGATTCAGATCAGGAAGTGATTCTGCAAGTCTCTTTTCATATCCCCTTGATTATGTCAGTGTGCTGTCGTGTGTGTGTATGTGTGTGTGTGTGTGTATGTGTGTGTATATCTGTGTGTTTGCTTTAGAGGCTACTCTCGATAATCCTATAATGATCCCTTCATCACCCAAACACCATTAATCACTTATGGACTCCATCTTAAAGCTACAACAATGGGATCCAGACTCAAGTAAGACTCTTTCTCTCTCCCTTTATCTCTCTATCTCTCATCTCTTTCTCTCTATTCTCTTTTTTTTCTCCCCCTCTTCATTTCTCTAATTTTGAACCTATTTGCAGGGAGTAGCCTTAAATAAATCAAAAGCCACATCGTATAAATTGCATTTGGTGGCTTGTTAGTTAGAGTCCATTTCCTGGACACCACTTCCTGTCTTGATATGTCTTTTTATTGCGTGTTGGATTGAAAAACACACTCATTAATACCTCTATCACCATTTAAAGATGTGATATACAGGTAAATTGGATTACACAGGGCATATAGTGTGAAATCAGTGCGATTTTTCCAGATTTTGGTATTGTTTATGAAAATCACCATCTCTGTAGAAACGCAGATGCGGTGATGCTCCTTCATGAATCTTTCATTTTCATCTAAAAACCTGAAGCATTGCATTATAAAGCTGTGGATAATGAAGGTACAATGAATACGGCATTTCTTTTAATCCCGCTTCATCTACATGACAGGATGTGCTTTAACCCACAGGTTACCTTTTTCATTTATCCCTCGTTTTTATATTACATTTATATTTACATTTATGCCACATGGCAAATACAACTGAGCATGTGATGGTTTTGCTCAGGGGCCCAGCGGTGACAGTTTGGTGGTCCTGGGATTTGAGCATCTGATCCCACCTCCCACTTGATAGTACACCAGTTATAACAATTCACCAGATCTTTACCTTCATATCACTGGAGACTCCTTCCTTCAATGTCATTTTCAAATGAAGTTGTAATATAAATGATCTTCAGTTCCCACGTCATCAAAGCTGTAGAAAAAGCTGACCAGCTGAATACTAAATGCTCTCAGTTTTATCTTTTTTTTATTTAATTGATTTTACGTTTACATTTTACAGCATTTTTGTAGACGCCCTCATCCAGGGGATTTACACCTCAGCAGTTGAGGGTTGAGGGCCTTAACCTGCTAGAGTGTAATGCCTTACCCACTGAGATACCACCTCCCATTG
This sequence comes from Silurus meridionalis, assembly GCF_014805685.1. NCBI lineage: Eukaryota > Metazoa > Chordata > Actinopteri > Siluriformes > Siluridae > Silurus > Silurus meridionalis. Next base: position 2,849,284 of record NC_060907.1, read on the forward strand.
ATTTAATTGAATTGATTTAAATGGTTATTTAAGGTGCTATTGCGGTCTCTTGGATATTTTCCACAGTTAAATCCTACATTCATTGCAAATAAATTGGACGTTTGCAAAATCTCTTTTACATTTTCTTATTCTTTGAATCCGAGTGATTATTTGATCCCATAATTTTAATTATTGATCAATTTTAGCACTTTGCCGTTTCAGATTTTTAGAGCGTTTCACACATCAATGTACAATACTAACAGTTTTTGTCTATTGATCTTGTGGCTTTAAGGGAAAATCCAGAAAGGACATTTTACTGGTTCTTTCAAGCGTCATGTCCCATCGCCCGAGACAAAGGTAAGCAAATGTTTTATATATATATATATATATATATATACATGGTATATTCAGTATATACACACAAGCAATTCGATGCTGGGTACTGAGAAAAATGCCTCTCTGGGTTCCTGTCACGTGACTCAACCAGAAAGCCACCAGGCAGCTATAGATGTTGTCATGGAAACAACACAAGAAGCTATGATGTGCTATGATTAGCTGAAACCTGTGGTCACTTTGAATATTAGTTAAGTGCAAGAGGAAACAACATAAAGAGACATAAAGGGACTGAGATGCGTAATGTAAACACGACCACCAATACGAGCGCCGTTTCTGGTCAAGGTATTTCTAGTGCATGTGGTATGTACCTGTAAGTGGAAACGCAGCAGTTATAAACTCACTAGGCGTTATTTTTATAGCGCATGCTCGAGCAGTTTTATTTGAACAGGAAGGAGATGTTTGTGGGACTCTGTGAGTTCAGTTAACCACATCCTCTACTTACTACAGAAATGAGCCGAATTTATGGGCTACAAAGAGACACAGAGCACCGCAGATGTGTGTGTGTGTGTGTGTGTGTGTGTGTGTGTGTATGTGTGTGTGTGTGTGTGTGTGTGTGTGCGTGTGCGTGTGCGTGTGCGTGTGTGTGTGTGTGTGTGTGTGTGCGTGTTTGTGCAAACATTTTTTTATGATTTTAAGACCTCAATTTGGTATTTTTTATGTATTAATATCTTCATTAAATTGCACAGAACACAAATAACCACGAAACCATAAACGATTTTAAAAATGCAAACTGGTAGAATGTGCTGAATAAAGTGCTACTTTATGAAGGGTGTGTAATAATAATAATAATTATAATAATAATAATAATAATAATAATAATAATAAGTGTGGAATCCTTACTAATGAATGTAAATAAAGAAATATATTTTTGCGATATAATACACTAGAATTTATTTAAATATCCATACTGTAGTGCCTGTATTTATTTTAATATTTATAGAAAAAAAATATTCCTATTATTTTCATTATATTACATGTCGCATCAAAGGAGGAAAAAGTCTGTTTTCTTTTTTTTGGCTTTTTTTAAATCTGTATTTTCTAACCCTACACTATTGTAAAAAAGTAAAAAAAATAAAAATATTAGATGTTTAATAAAAAAAAATTATAATCAGTTTATCTTATCTGAGTGGAAAATTCGAGAAATCGAATACACAAGCTGACTCTAAACACATTTTCAATTGAAATTGTTAAATACACTCCAATCGTCGTACACACACAAAGTGTTATTAGCTTCAAGTTTAGCCTCCGCATGCTAGCACTAACCCCGTTTTATTCCTCAGTGTTAGCTATAGTTGTAGATGTATAGTTGTACTGTACAGTGGTAGTTACATTAACACATTATGTGTATCGATGTTCAGATCCTGGGCTGCTCTTTCAATTCCCAGAGGACTTCAATGATGAGGTTAGTGATTTGAAACAAAATACATAAAGAATAAATGAACACCATATAAATATAGTAAATAAATTGCCATTTCTTTTTACAGGAGTGTTTGCAATCTCTTCCTCGATTCTGCTTCCCTTACGATATAGAAAAGTAATGTTCATTCATAGTGTTTTATATTTAATCATTGAATCGTGTCCTTCTGATGAATATGAACCAGATTTGAGTGATTTGAGTGATGGTCTCATCCACAGAGTGAAGGACGTCAGCGCTGTGCAGCACTTTACGTTTGCATTGACTGACCTGGAGGGATGTCAGCGATTTGGGTTCTGCAGACTGAACTCCAGCTCCCAAACCTGCCTCTGTATCCTCAGGTCTTAATCCTCTACACTTCCACAGCGCATCCCAACCACCACTGTAACTATGGTTTGAACAGGGGGCACATTAATTGGGTAAATGTAGGTGAGTGATGATCCAGGGCTTGGCGAGTGTCACAGGATATTGGTGCACAATGTGGAGCTACTTATGTAGGTGAGGTGAAAAAGCCTGGAGTGTAGTCAGTGCTCCAATTCATCCTAAAGGTGTTCAGTAGGGTTGAGGTCATAGCTCTATATCAGGTCAATAAAGATCTTCCACCGCTAAAGCTTTGTGTACAGGGGCATTGGGTTTGGGTCTTGTACTCGCTATGGCATCCAAAGACTGTACTCCATGTTTACTTTAACATAAACTGGGTAACAGTTTGGTAAAAATCCACAAACGGCTGGAAAAGTCAGATGTCCCAATACATGTATCCATATATTGTACATCATGGCTCGTAATAAACAAAGATTGAATATCGAGGAAGACAATTTGTTCGTATCTGCTTACTGCGAGGTTCATGGCCTTGAGCTTATTGCCACACGGAGCTGAAAACCTACACGCAGGCTGTATAGGAACATTTACATCATCCTACAGGTACAGCTTTAAAGGGCTATTTTTTTTTCTATACCACATTAAGCTCATTTTAGAATAAGGTCGAAGGCTGAAAAAGATGTCAGTGGGTGGTGGGTTTCGGAGGCTAGTTATAAACAAAGTTTTTATATCTCACACGATCTTATCTTTTAAAGAAATCATAATGAGGTTGAACCAATACAAGCGAAATAATGGTCATGGAAAACGAAGGGAAATTTACAAGCACTAAAAAAAGCATCTACTATGTACAGAATTATATTATGAAAATATATTATGTACAGAAATATATTATGTACATTGGATCGATAGAGGAGAAAAGAGGGTGTACGGGGCAATAATTTAAAGTGCAAATAAAACAAATCAGAAGTTGATTGCAATGCCAACATCAATTTAAAAAAAGGGTCCATTTCAGAGAGATTATTAAAGAATAATCGGGTTAGAAATCTGGCAACCACTTCTACGGGACCACGATTCAGATTATCTGTCATAAATACGGGGCTAATTTTTGCAATTCTCTTTCCATCACATAGTTACCTACCTTGGTTCGAGGTCTTTTATAGACTACTAAATTTCCTGGCAGACTATGTGACAAAAGGCCAGGTAAACCCTGCGTTTATTCTTCATATGGCTCTCATTTGAAATTTAGCTCATTTACATAACAGTGCGTTTTTTTTTCCTTGGGACAGACTAATGAGATGAAAGAGTT
>NC_060907.1:2857696-3082696 GCF_014805685.1 Silurus meridionalis
ACATTACAACACAACTTTAAATGAGCATTAGAACCTAAAACAGGGTGTGTACAACAAAGCGTGGGATTGTATAGTGGAGTCACGATGAGTAAAGAAGGTGTGGCCTAACCCTGGTACGCCCAGTGAAGGAGGTGTGGCCTAACCCTGGCACACCCAGTGAAGGAGGTGTGGCCTCTATGCCTCTTAGTCTTAGTGAAGGAGGTGTACTAACATTAAATTACATTATATGTCAATAATAAAAAAAAATGTATCAAAACCATAAAAAATGATCAATTTATTTATTTGTTCATTTGTTTGTCTTTCCAACATCAGTTCATCGATTCTTTAGCTTTTCATCAACTCTGAACGATTGAAACAAGCCATTGATCAGATTAATTTCTCTCTCGTTTCAGGCCACATGCCATAACAAGTTCAAGAATCTTATTTCAACAAAGGTGAGACCTTTACAAACACTATGTGGTTCTTCACCAAACCGCACAAAGCAGTTGAAGCGCAACTGCATAGGATGTCTTTAGATACAATAGAATGAGATTTCCCTAGAAGAACTACACCACCAAAACGTGTTCCAGCATGACGATGCCCCAAAAATCCAGCTCCATGAAGATCATGGGTTGGAGAGAAAGATCTCCAGCTATAGATCTCTGACATCAACCTTATCGAACATCTTTAGACTGTAACGCATCAACTTTGTGTCTGAAAGAATCCACAAATGTCCACGAGCACACTCCAAAATCTAGTAAAACATCTTCCCAGAAGAGTGGAGGTTATTATAGGAGGAAATAGAGACTGAATGTGGAATGGGATGTTTAGAAAGAAGAACATAACAACCTTATGGTCACGTGTCCACAAACACTTGTCCATGTGGTGCAAATGTGAGAGAGAGAAGAGAAATAAAACAGAAACAGCTTGTAAAAGAACATGAATTAATCATAGCTGGTATTTGGGTTAGGAGCAGAAACAGGCTCACACACTCCAGCGAGGAGGGTCCGTGTGCGGCACACATTCGTACCGTGTCAACAAATCAGACTGCCTTCAGAACAGATTACCCATCACACAGCATTTTGGGAAGGTGAGTCCCCCCCCCACACACACACACACACAAATGAAAGTCAGTAGGAGTAAGACAGAGTACATGTGTGTGAATGAGAGGGAGGACAGTGGAGGGGTGCGGTTGCAGGGAGAAGAGGTGGAGAAGGTGGAGGAGTTCAGGTACCTGGGGTCAACAGTGCAAAGTAATGGAGAGTGTGTTAGAGAAGTGAAGAAAAGAGTGCAGGCAGGGTGGAGTGGGTGGAGAAGAGTGACAGGAGTGATTTGTGATAGAAGAGTATCTGTGAGAGTGAAAGGGAAAGTTTATAGGACTGTGGTGAGACCTGAGATGTTGTCTGGTTTAGAGACAGTGGCATTGAGTAAAAGACAGGAGGTGGAGCTGGAGGTAGCAGAGCTGAAGATGTTGAGATGTTCGTTGCGAGTGATGAGGATGAACAGGATTAGAAATGTTTGTAAAAGTTTATTAGAGGGACAGCGCATGGAGGACGTTTTGGAGACAAGGTGAGGGAGGTGAGATTGAGATGGTTTGGACATGTGCAGAGGAGGGACATGGGGTATATCAGTAGGAGAATGCTGAGGATGGAGACACCAGGAAGGAGGAAAAGAGGAAAACCAATGAGAAGGTTCATGGATGTGGTGAGACATGCAGGTGGTTGCGGTAAAAGAGGTAGATGTTGATGAGAGGTATGGAGATGGATGAGCCGCTGTGGCGCCCCCTAATGGTAGCAGCCGAAAAAAGAAGAAGAAAATTCAAAAAAAGTTTTAAGATATTTTAGTTGATTTTGAGACATGATGCATTTTTGTTTTTGGTGCATTGGTATATGTATAATACTGTAGGATAGAAAACAGATTCTCAATGTGTGAATTTGGGTTCAAATATTAAATCTGAAGACAAAATGTTGTTGATTAAATATATTATTGCTGTTGATTTCTCCAGTCCAGACCTCGCAGACCCACTCGCAAACTGTCTGGCGTGCAGGGGGACGAACCGCTACAAGACTCCATCAGCACCTGGGGAGAAGAGAGGTGGGTCTGCACACACACACACACACACACACACACACACACACTTTTATTTTAATTTTAGAGGACTCAGTACAGATTTACTGTCCTCTAAAAAAAATTTAACATACAGCCATTATTGTGTAAAACAGCTGGCAACACACGCATCCGGCAATTAAAACCGTCCGTGTGGAAACATAGAAAAAGTTCTGTTTGGTGTCTTGATGATTCACGTCATTCAAAATACCAGAATTACTTTAAAACGTTTACAAGTATATTTTGTCTTCATGCTTTACGTTGCGTTCGGTTTCACAAATAAACATACAACTGCATAACGCATCAATATTTGTCCATGTCAATGTTGATTAGAGTATTAAACAGTTGAAAAGTATTAATTTAAGGTACATTTAGATTCATTACCTCATGACAATCATGCGATTAATAGCGATTAAGTATTTTAATTACTTGACAGCCATAACACATATAGTTTATTTTACACTTAAAATAATAGAGTTTGAAACCAATCCTTCCTCAGAATAAAAATATTGGAATAATTTTAGACATTACAAGGTCACTCATACTGGTATTTAGTCGCAGGACAATATTTGAATAAAATTAAATTTTTTCCAGGTTCTAGTTTTTTGCTTCTTATGTCACTGGATTTCTTTGGCTGTGCTTACTTTTTATTAAGAAAATGTTTATAAAAATGTTAATTTACGGTTTTCTGGAAGGAGTCTAGTGTCAGCACTTTATAACAGCTAGAGGTAAAGCTGGAACTTTAATATTTTCTTAAATATTCAAGAGTTTCCGATGCTTGGAGAACATTTATAGCTGCTATAACACCGTTAAGAACAAGAACTACCTTGATTCTCCAATAACTACCTTGATTAGCAATAGCAGTATCATCAACTGGGTTGAATTTTGTCTGCAGTCATGTAGAGTTGACTTCTGAAGACCTCGGTGAAGATGGAGAACTCGCCATGATGCCTAACCTTGAGGAGATGGACCTGCTAGGGGAGATCTTTGACACTTTGAACACCCAGAGCTCCACAGAGCCAGGACTTTTGTACAGCACACGCAGTCTTGATATCTTCACCTCTGACTGCACTGAATTCATCAGCAGAGTGAGGAGACACACACACACAAACACACACTCACACACACACACACACACACACACACACACACACACACACACACACTCAACACACAATTGCAACTTTCAGTCAACATTCATTCCAGCAAAAAAATAAATAAATAAACTTTTATTTAAATAATTTACCCATATGTGTTTCAGAGGAGCTTGGCCACACCCAGTCAGGAGAGCTTGAGTCTTTCCATTGGAAACAACGGCAGTCTGATGAGCTGGGAGGAGGAGCATGAAGAGGTTCTGGATAATAAGGAGGATGAGAAGGAGGAGTCTGAGCAGCCAGGTGATGAACCAAAGACAGATATAAGAGATGGAGTCTCGGAGGGGGGCGTTACGTCAGCGAAGGAGGAGCCATGTGTGAATCTTGAAAAATTAGTTGAGGATTTTGTAGATTTAAGGCAAGAGCTTGAAGAGGAGTTGAACAGTAACTGTAAAGAAACTAGAACATCTTCCCGACAAGATGAGGAGGATGAGGAGGAATCTAGCAGGTCATCAGGAGACATTCAAAGTGAAACCAGAGATGTTCAGGAGGTAACTAGCACCATGCCAAGTGAAAATCCAGAGCAATCCTTGAGATCCATTCCAGATAATGCAGATGACAGTAGTGGCGCTCAGGAGATACAAGCAAATGAGGCAACAAACAAAACACAGAATGCAGAACACCATGATCTAACTCAGAACAACAACAAACTAGGAAATCTACATAAAAACATTCATGAGGAACATGCTGAGGAACACCTGAATTCAGCTAATAAAGATGAAGAACAAGAAAACTGCATGGACCATTCAGCTCCTAAAGTGCTTTCCAAAATGGCCCTGTTCCAGGTCAAAGCCTACCAGCCCAAGGACTCTCCTGAGACTGTAAAGCCCAGCTACAGCAACAAAATCATTGATACACCTCTAAAGATCTCGCCAAGAGGTCCTGGAGCCCTTCGGATCACTGCAAGAACAGATGACTCGTCTATCAAATCTCCGACCACGTCCACTTTATCAGATCCAGCTACAGAGGATGAAGATCTACCACCACCTAAAGTGTCAGAACTCAAAAAAAGATTTGAGCAGTGATGGACTGGAGGAAGAACATCATGGCCACGCCCACGCTCGCTCCACAGCACTAGGTGGAGAGAGCACAGGGATGAAAAAAAGTTCAGATGTCTAGTTTACTCAAAGCAAACCAGACTTTTAATGAGTGACTTATAAAAGCGAGCTCCATGAAGTTCTCACTCAAATGCTGCAGTGCACAAGATCCTGCTCCTACAACCTGCTTCCAAAAGTACATTTTGGCAAACAATTTTAAATACATTTTATAGACTTTACAGTAGTTTCTTCCTCCAACACAGTGTATTGAAAGTAAAAGAGGTTCAAGTAAAATCTTAAATAGAAGCCATTTTTTTAATAAATAAAAGTTCTGTACAGCACCATGTTCTTTCCTACTTCAGGTTGAAGATAATAAAGCATGACGTTGGTAAGTATCAGGTCAAGAATTGTAAACAAAAAAAAAAGTCAGAAAGGAAAGTCTTTGGTTTTGGTCACCCATCTGTTAGGTCTTGTATTATGTGGAGGTGAAGAATATCCCATGGTCAAGTTTACCTCACACTTAGCTGTGGTTTATCACCAAATACCATGGTCACTTTCCTGCATCGACAAGTTAAAGACATCAGTGATGTTGACACAATTGACTGACATCATTTTTATCTAACATTCTGCTGCGCCACAGATAAAACTAGTGGCAGAAGATTACATTCATTTACATGAAATTCTGCTGTTGTTAAGACCTGGTGCTTTTTTTCAGCTTATCTATCATTTGAATGTCGTCTCCTCCAGTTCTTATTTCAAAAGAAATAAATCACCGTATTCACCATATAAGTTCCACCACATGCGAAACTCCTCCGTGGAGCTCATGAGGAAATGTGTATGTGGAAATGTGAATTCAACTGGAAGTTGCTTTGGTTACATGTGTTCATAAGCACCACATTGTTTCTGAACCCCGATTGAAGCAAAACACAAACCGTTCAACCTGAAATTCCAGCCAATCGCAATCTAGCATTCAGACCCCAGACCTTATGAAACATCTCAGGGTTTATTTGCGGTAACAGTTCATTAGGGTTCAATTACATTTCCGGTAAAACTTTAGAGGCGTTAGGAATGTAGATCGTCATCTCAAAGAAAGAACACTTTGTGTTTTACAAAAGTCTTTTATCACTCATCTTCCACATTTTGGGATTTAGAGATCTCTGAAAGGATTTTTAACCATTAATGATTTTGCTGTTGGGCTTTGCCCTCCGAGTCATACCGAGTGAGTGACATGGTAAACAATGACACAACAATTAACCCAAAAACTGAATCAAACAGCCCATGCAATCAATGCACACCATAACTTATTTCTATAAAATGCAATTTTTTTACATTATTATATAATGTAAAAAAATTAATTAATAAGGATCTTGCATGCATATATATATATATATTATATACACAGTACAGACCAAAAGTTTGGACACACCTTCTCAAAGAGTTTTCTTTATTTTCATGACTATGAAAATTGTAGATTCACACTGAAGGCATCAAAACTATGAATTAACTCGTGGAATTATATATGGAATTATATACATGACAAAAAAGTGTGAAACAACTGAAAAATGTCATTCTAGGTTCTTCAAAGTAGCCACCTTTTGCTTTGATTACTGCTTTGCACACTCTTGGCATTCTCTTGATGAGCTTCAAGAGGTAGTCACCTGAAATGGTCTTCCAACAGTCTTGAAGGAGTTCCCCGAGAGACGCTTGGCACTTGTTGGCCCTTTTGCCTTCACTCTGCGGTCCAGCTCACCCCTAAACCATCTCGATTGGGTTCAGGTCCGGTGACTGTGGAGGCCAGATCATCTGGCGCAGCACCCCATCACTCTCCTTCTTGGTCAAATAGCCCTTGATGCCTTCAGTGTGACTCTACAATTTTCATAGTCAGTTCAACTCTTTGAATGAGAAGGTGTGTCCAAACTTTTGGTCTGTACTGTATATATACACATATACATAGATACACACACACAAAGGATATGATGGATATATATTTTATTTCTATATTCAGTGCAAGTTAGTGCTCATATATACACAAATATGACATACAGAATCCATAATTGTTTTTTCTCTAATACCTTAAATATATTAGACACATGAATTCTCCTCATGTCTAAAAATACCTCCCTGTTAAAGTCTGAAACTAATCTACAGTTGGTGTGTGTTTAATGTTTAATGAGTAAAAAAAAAAAATACATGGCCTAAATAGAAGTAGGGACAAAAACATGCTGCAGTGGCAGCTGGAAGTGTTCACAACAATGATGATCATCTGCGCTATTAAAGCGTCTGTGTGAAGCAAAATGAGCGTGTTCGAGAGAAAAGACCATCGTCTGTGCTTATTATAACCTGTTATGGACGACGCACAAAAGTTGTAGATGATCAGGTGTGATTCTAGCATGCAGCGGGAGGCTATTGGTTGCCATGGTTACGTTTTGTGAGTTCAGTCGCACGGTGTGTGGTAGGTAGGAGGGTCTCAGATCAGGCGCTCCTCTTTGGGCAGGGGCAGCGGGAGGCCTGGTTTCTCTGGCTCCTGGCTCTCGGCTTGTTTCTGCTCCTCTGCGCTCGGGCGGTACGTCCCCTCTGTCTTGCGCTTCCTGCGTAGCATACACCCGATCAACAGCGTGACCAGAGTGAGGAGCAGGAGAAACGCCGGGACTGCGTGCACGCTGGTCAGCGTCACTACCACCATGGTCCACTAAAACACACACACACACACACAATAGATTTTCATCCAAATATTTCACATAAAAAAAATGAATCAGTATGAATAGGTTAATGAAGACCCACTAAGCGGCATCAATCTAGGACCAGAGTGTATCAGCCTCCAGAATAAAAAGACGATGTTTCCGAAGATCTTATGCATGAAGTTTATAATTGGCATTCATCAGACATGAGCAGTAGATAAAAGTTCTTTCCCTATAACTCAAGCCTATGATTTAATAAAGTTCTTAGGTTCCTGTAGGTTGGACTCATCCCTTGCTCCCAAATTTCTAAAGTTTTTTTGGTTCAGGAAATGATACAGGTACAGTCTCTTGCTCTAATACATCACCTTGATCTGTAAACCTCCTCCAGATCACTTAGATCACTGCTGATCAGCTTACACATGACCACCTGCCTAATATTGTGTTGGTCCCCTTTTGCTGCTAAAACATTCGTGTCATGTCGATCATCAACATCATGAACTTCTTCAGCAGTTTGAGCTACAGGAGCTCGTCTGTTGGATCAGACTACGCGGACCAGCCGTCGCTCCTCACGTGCATCAATGAGCCTCGTCCCCCACGACCCTGTCGCCGGTTCACCACTGTTCCTAACTTGGAGCACTTTTGAGCACGTCTAGACGTCACAATTTGGCCTTCGTCAAACTCAATTAAATCCTTACGCTTGTCCATTTTTGGTGCTTTGAACATCAACTTTGAAGACAAAATGTTCATAGAACGTTATAAACGGTGATGTGAACACAACTGATGATCCTCGGGTTTACAGTAACTGTTATGGCTTGTGTGTGCTGATTTGGTTTGTAAAGCATTTAAGCCTGTTGTTTGAAATGCTCTAGTATGCATTAAGGATCACAACGTTGACCGAACGCACCTCTGATTGACCCCAGGACAAAGACATGCTTAGATCCTCCTGGGAGAGACAAACCTGTTCCAGCATGACGATGCCCCTGTGCACAAAACCAGCTCCGTGAATATATGCTTTACATGGATCGGAGTGGAAGATCTCCTGCTACAGAGCTCTGAACTCCCTATTGAACACCTTTGGGATAAATGTGGATACTGACTGCACCCCAGGCCTGCTCACATCACCTACACTTTACTAACATTATAAATTGTTGAGTAAATCCTTGCAGATGATTGAATTTCCAAAAATCTTCACAAGCACACTTTAAAATCTAGTGGAACATCTTCCCAGAAGAGTGAAGGATATTAGAATAGCAAACAGGGACAACATTTTGAATAGGATGACCAAAAAAAAAAAAAACACAATCTCATGGTCAAGTGTCCACAAACATTAGAGTGTAGGTCCCAGTGTGTTTGTACTTTTGTGTGAAATTGTATGTATAAGACTCACAGTAGGGTTTGTGTCCTTATGCAGTCATTCCTTTGACATGTCCATGATTTTAGTGACTTCTCTTCCTGCACATTTTGGGAAACATTCATTTTCTCTCTCTCTCTCTCTCTCTCTCTCTCTCTCTCTCTCTCTCTCTCTCTCTCCCTCCCTCCCTCCCTCACACACACACACACACACACACACACACACACACACACACACACACACACACACACACACCCACCCCTGAAAGTTCATGCTCTTATAGAATTACTCATCCCCCATGCGGTTAATGATTAGTTTTACAGGAAATTGAATGAATCCACCCTTTATTTAGAACAGTTTGTTGAAACTCAGGCAAAACTATACTCTCCTGATCATGTGCTTTTTGCTCAAAACACCAGCATATCATTTATCTTCTAATAAAACTCTTCCCTGAGAGAGACGGGATGATAAGAGGGCACATGACAGTTCCAAGAAGCATAGCTAATATCCAATAACATACGAAGGTTTTTATAAAAACATGATTTTTTTTTTTCTTTTTCAAAAACACATTTTTACTCAGTATTCAAGATACCCAGTGCTATTCTTAAAGGAAGTGCACTTTCACCCTCAGCAATCTATATCTATCTATCAAATATATATATATATATATATATAAACAAACTGTTTCAGTATCTTCAAGTGTGTTGAGGTTTCTGTTATTATGGATATACACAGACATTCATCTATATACACCTACCTACGTATAAACCTCTACCTTTATACCTTGGGTTTGTTATTTAGAGAGCAAAAAGTCATCTGGAGTTTTATAAATCCTGAAAAAGCCTGAATCCTATTAAACTGCTCTGAGATGAAGTGTATCTGCAGGTCAGATTTGTAAAAGGCACAGCAAAGTATTTCAGCTGAATGTTTGGAGAAACGAACAGTCTGGTTTCTGAGAGGGTGTAAAGCTGTTCCTCATGTCAAAGGAGGATTTTTTTTTTAGAATCATTCAATACGATCATTTTCTTGTTCATTTTAATGCACTGGTTTAAATATGATTCAATAATAACATTTGAATTAACATGGCAAATGTATATCTGTTGACTTTTTTTTTACACTAGAGAAAATCTGTCATGAAGAAATAAACATTTCATTTTAGCTGAATTTTTTTTTTTTCTAAAATGATTTTTTTTTTTTAATGTAGGAGGATTACAACAAATCATGTTTAAAGTAAAATTAAAAATAACCTGAAAAAAAACCCCAAATAAATCTAAACTAAAGTTTGTGTTTCCTAAATTGGCAAGAAAATGTTTATTGTTGAAAATGTTTTCGTAAAATGCAAAACAAACAATTCTGAATAAAATCTATAACTCCTTTTTTAATTTTTTACTATTTTTTTAGAATTATATTACACCCAATCTGGCAACACACACTATTAAGTTAGGGAGTATGCTGAAGGTCCTGTTTGGTGGCCTGTTTGCATTGCTTTATACACCTTACAGAGAAAAACCAGTTCTGACTGTGTGACTGACACACACACACACACACACACACACACACACACACACACGTTATGCGATTTACAAAAAGTAAGAAATGTTCAATTAGCTTGTTTGATAATGTAATTACTACATGTGGTTTTTTCTCTTTTGTATTTATTTAATGTATTACACACACTTTATACTGTGTTTCTGCTTCATATTTGCATTTTTTCTTTTGTTGCTGTAAAATGTAATTTTTTCTATAATTTATACACACGAGCGCGCGCGCGCACACACACACACACACACACACACACACACACACATGAAAATCGAAGTCTTTCGTAAATCGAATTGAATTCGTTCTCACCTGAAATATGTCTCCTGCTTGTTACTCCTCTTTTGAGTTTCTGCCACAGGTGGGAAAAAAAACGCTTTTCATTTCCTAAGTAGGAACAAGTGAAACACCCGACTCCATTTCCGATATAAAAAAGAAAAAAAAAAAAACCGATGAACCGGAAGAGTCGCAGTTTATTGCCATTCACGCGAACTTACCTGTTCCTCATGCAAATGAGCCGCATCCACCTGTGCGCCGGTCACGTGACTCAAAGAGCGCAGGCCAAGACGCACGCACGCGCGCAATTTTATCTGTGGCGTTTTCTCGCTTTTCCTGTTATCACCTCGTGCACACTGACGCTTTCATTTCTCAGAAAACACTCTGTATATACACTGATCAGCACGTGCGTTTACACTGAGCAGTTGAACCGGTTTAAAATTTCAATCCGAATGAATAAAATTGGAATCCGAAATAAAAAATGCCCAAACCGAATGAATCTGTGATTTGAGAGGGGTGAGATGAACCTTTCTGTGAACCGAACTAAATAAAAATTCTGCTGTGTAAATGCGTTGAACCGATTACTGCGGTTGATGAGACCCATTAGGTTCAAGTTCAAGTTTATTTCTCCAGGGCTTTTCACAATGGACATTGTCTCAAAGCAGCTTCACAGAACTTAAAGCTTCAAGGAAAAGCTCCCATGTTATGAGGAAGAAACCTTGAGAGGAACCAGACTCAAAAGAGAAACTCATCCTCATTTGTGTGACATCAAGAGTGTGATTATAGTCTTTAAAAACAATACAAAAGAGCGAAGAGTGAGAACTAACCTGAGCACCAGAGTGTGTGGTTATGATGAATGTCCTTTCTACAGTCATACACAGTCAGGTGATGTTGTGGAACCAGGAACAGACAGGCTAAACCAACCGTCTTCTACTGCACAGAGTCATCACATAGGATCCGGAAATTAACCCTCTGGAGTCTGAATTGCCGCCTATTAGTCTATTTAAAATGTTTTTCCCGGACAGTGTTTTGTCAACTTTGTGCCACAACACAAATGCTCAAGCTGCTAAGTCAATAGCCAAGGGACGCAAATACAAATGGAGAGATGTAACCGTGAGTGAGATGTATCGCTACATTGGGCTCTTATTTTACATGGTAATGGTAAAGTTGCCCTCCATCATAGACTACTGGTGACAGAGCAGTATTTTCACAGTTCCCTTTCCAGCAACAATTATGTCAAGGGACAGATACAGGAACATTTCGTGGAATGTACACATGAGTCACCCAGATGCAGACAAAGAAAACGACAGAAAGAGTGGCACATCTGAACATGACCGTCTGTTCAGAGTGAAACCGTTTATGGACACAATCCGTAAGACATGCAAAGCAATTTATCATCCTAGAAGACATTTAGCCGTGGATGAGAGGATGGTAGCATGCAAAGCTAACACTGGGAGGACACAGTACATGAAAGCCAAGCCGACTAAGTGGGCGTTCAAGTTGTTTGTTCTTGCCGATTCCTCAAATGGATACACTATTATTATTTAATGCATAGTATTGTAGCCCTACAGGCTAGGATTTGCAGAACCCTACTGTATTGTATTGTGTTAGTTTTTGTTGCACTCTTTATTTTTTTATACATACTGTACTGTTTTATTGTTACACAATTCCCTTTTTAATGCTGTCCTTGCTAATGTGTATTTTTAATAAACACAAAGGAAACACATTCCTTGTTGTAGTACTGTACTTCTCACTCAGATCCTGGCTCAGTGATCCACAGCTCATTATGTAATCCACAGCTCATTATGCGACCCATTGTCTACGAAGCTGTCAGTCACAGCATGTCGACGCCTCTTCGCATATGGCCTTTCAAAGTAGAAAGTGTCTTTTAAATTTTAAATCAAAGTATTGTTTAAGGTGAATGAGCAGGCAGGATGATTTTCACATGATTAAAAATAAAAAAACCTACATTAGAAGATCTGTTCTCAAAAAGTCTTGGGGAAACGTTTACTATCGGTTTTGTGGCCTTATTTCAGTGAGTTTTTGCTTTTTCAAAAACCATGCATAAACCTTATTTTGTCAAAAATACAAACATCCACATATAAGTTGTTTACATATTATGGTAGCCCAGTTTGTGATGAATACAGTGTAATAAGCCTTTTGTCAATAATATATTTTAAAAGCAACTAAAAAGAACCAAATGTAAGAGCACGTCAAAATCTCTCAAGGGGCCAAAACACCCTCAGACTCCAGAGGGTTAAAGGAACATGACTTTTTTTTTTTTTGACACTTTGAATGTTTGAATGTTTGCATGCATGTGCAATTCTTGAAAAATGAATAAACTCATGTCTCAAATTCTAAGCAGGAAAATTCTCCTGAATCTTTAAATAAAAACATAAAATCTCTGATATTTACTTTTCATTGATATCAGACACACACTTTACTATCCGCAAACTGCTAATAAACTTGTTTATTAAAATCAGTGTATAAAGAAAGATCTTCTGCATGGTGAAAAATGTTCATCTTCAGCAAAGACTGAAATCAATTTAAGATATAAAAGAGAGAGTTTTCACCTGCTGACCCTGATAAAATCAATAACAGACTCCCAGTGGAAATTTTTCAAATGAGCAAAGGTTACATTTACACACGATGCCTGAAATGCAGCTGATTTACGGTAACTCTGCTTGATTAACCCTTCATATGGTTTAATGCAGAGACCCCATAGGTCCAGGATCAGGTACATTCCTTATCATGTACATTCATAAACACATGAGAGAATTCATTTCTTTCCTGAAAATAAGTGAATGAGATCGCTGGATAGCGGACCGGGAGCAGAATTTATGAGGTTCCTGTAAATGTTTTGGTCTTTGGAGTTTTAAGGGGGATGGGGTGGGGTGGTGGGGGTGGATTTGTATCACAGTCTGATAAAACTGACGTGTTTTTATCATTTGTTTAAAAAAAATGGTATACAGATAGAAAAGATTTTTATCAAAGAAAGCAAATTTTAAAACCGCCCCCACACACTTAACTAATTTTTATTTGTTGTATTTAAAAGGAAATAATCCTATTCAAATGAAACGTTCCGTTATTTCCCAAAACACTCCTTAAACTAATACTTATATAGTTTTAAGAAGAGTTTTATTTAAACAAATCTCTAGCATTAAGCTTTCTTTCTTTCTTTTGATTTGATACAGATTTATCCAAGACAAAGTAGTTGAATAAAGTAATCAATCATTTATTATATCAAATAGAATGATATACAAAATAAACTAAAATAAAGATATAAGAACAAAATCATTCATTTGGGCAAATGGTTAGTCAGCACATTTGTGTATGTGCGTGTGTGTTTGTGTGTGTGTGTGTGTGTGTGTGTGTGTGTGTGTTTAAACTATTGCGCAATATAATACAGAGCAGGAGCAGTGAGGAGTAAACTTCGGGATCGCAGCTTATCTGTAAAGTTTGTTTTTTCGATTCTGTTGAAACACCCCCTCCTCCCCATGTCAGGGTTTCATAATCAAAGTGATTACATGAAGTGGAAGAGGAGTTCTGCAGTGTGTGTGTGTGTGTGTGTGTGTGTGTGTGTGTGTGTGTGTGTGTGTGTGTCTATAAAAGCTGGGGTACTGCTCACTAATACACTTCCTCAGACAGAACCAGGACCAGCAGGCAGGATGCGTGTGGACCTGGTGTGGCTGACGGCTGCACTTCTCTCCTTCCCTCTCATCACACTATGTGAGCCTCTGTGAGTACACACACACACACACACACACACACACACACACACACACACACACACACACACACATATTATTCTTTACTGTGTATTTGTCTTTTTTTCACATTTAGTGTGTGTGTGCTAATATAGGTATTCTTCAAACAGTGATCACGCAGCATCACGTGTCCTCGCTCATGCTCCCTGTGAAACATCTGCATTGCTTTCACACATTTAGGGATATTTATATTTATATATACATATATGTGTGTGCATATAAGTGCTTTGTTTTATTGGTTGTAGTTGAATTTAAATGCATAACTTTACAATGCACTGGAAGACAAATGTATATTTTTTATGTCTTTTAAAAAAAATTGTAACAGATGTAGATAATAAAAAAGATTTTACAAACTAAAACGTATACAGTTAAACTGCTGTTTAGATTGCAGGAGACGGTCTGAGAAAAGCCAATGACCTGCTGTGATGGAAAGGCAAGTGTAAATAAGCCCCGCCTACCCTGATGGCTTTCGTCAGAAGGTTGCAAAATCTAACCCTTCGCACAAGTTTAGATTTTATTGGTGTATAAGTTCTGTCGCTGCAAGGATCTCTGGTTCCCTTCTGACTGTTATTCACTTACTATATACCTATACAGAACACCGAACCCAGCCAGGCACAAAAGAAGTTTGTTCCCCAGGCAATCTGCCTCATGAACACCTAAACGCTCGTGTGCAATAAAAAAAAATATGTGCAATAACTTTTGAATAATTTATTTCTGTATTTTTCTGTGCAATAATACTTTTGAATTTGTCTTTAAAAAATGTGCCTTTTACATTTTTTTCTTTCTTATTTTATTTATCATTTGTAAAAAAAAAAAAAAAGTAATTAATTAATTCATAAAAAAAGCAACTGGAAGCTTTTGTCACCAAAACAAATAAGTACAAACATACCTGAATGATATAAAATTACACTTACATTTGTCTCTTTTATACAACTGAGCAGTTGTAGACCTGAGATCCAACAGTGGCAGGTTGGTCCTTGGAAAGATTCAGGGATCTGAAATTCAAACAACCTTCTGATTAGCATTCCAGGTTCTTACCCACTGAGCCACCACTTGCCACATTTCCACATCATGCAGTAAAACGGTGTTACACTCAATAAGCCATGAACACTGATTGACCTGAACACAACTAGTTGTGTTCCTCCCAGCACCTTTCTCCCAACCAATGACAATCTATTGACACTGACCATGGTGTACAGTAAGCAAACTGAAAGGTTGATGTGAAAGATGAAATCGCATCAAATGACTATCCATATTTAAACTCCAGTTTTTAAAAAATGTTTATATTAAAAGTGTCCAAACTTTATCTTTTTTTCTCTGCACAGGAACGTGTTGTTGGCCCCCAACCTGCTGCGCGTGGGTACCGACGAGAAGGTGTTTGTGGAGGCTCAGGATTATCGTGGAGGTGATCTCCAAGTGAGGATCAGCATCAAGAACTATCCACAGAAAACGACGGAATTCATATCGGCAACCACCACCCTCACTAAGGCCAAAAACTTCCAGTCTGAGGTTAAAATAAAGGTGGGTTCTCAGGACCAGTAATATCCCATCAATAATTAATGAACATATTGTCCAAGCTTCCGATAAATAAACAAAAAAAAAATGAATAGAAAAACAAACAAGTAATTTCTCAGGAGTGTTAACACAGGCCTCCTAAAATCACTTCTATGGTCACCTTTTTTATTTCTTTAATTATAAGCAATCTTATGAACAATATTAGGCCCATTCGTTGAATTTTGACAATAAAATAGAATTGACAGTATAAACATATATGTGAAATATGAGAATGAATAACTCCTTTTATTATATTCGTTAATTAGATAAGTGATCACTGTTAAAAAGATATATAAAATTAAAAAACCCACAGATTCCAAATTATTTATTATTTATTTTATAAATGATCGCTTTTGACCTGAAATTTGGGTTTTATATGAAAGCATAAAAATATTTTTGAAAAAAAATACAAATTTCTAATTTTGTGGAGCAGATTATTGATTCCTTTTATTCTTCTGTGGTTCAGATTCCCGACAATAAGGGTTTCTTTAGCGATGACCCTCTTGAGAAGCAGTACGTGTACCTTCAGGCTCAGTTTCCTTCCAGCTTGCTGGAGAAAGTGGTGTTGGTGTCCTTTCTATCTGGGTTTATATTTGTTCAAACTGACAAGAGCATCTACACACCTGGAACAACAGGTAAAATTAACTGGATTCAGGAATGTAAATGAACATGTTAGGTTTCTTCAGGAAACAGCTGCTGTCAGATATCAAATTTGTCTTGAACACTATGAAAATGAACTGACACGTGACGAAAAGTTTGTTTCGATTATAACGAATTAAAGAGAAACAACAAAAAAACAGTATAGCTTTATATATTTAAATTCTATATTTATATACACAGTATATTCCTCGATTCACCCAGTTCTCAGTGCAGAAATAATATCCAGAGAGTGAAAGAGGGAGTTTTTTTTAACATTTTATTCTCGAGTTTGCCAAATGCATCTTCTGCCTCAAGCCGGTAAATCACCGTTTTCACCATATAAGTTATACCACATGCTGCAAAACTCCCCCATGGAGCTCAGGAAGGTCAAATGTGTTTAATTGCTGTCTCACTCTGGATGGAACTGGAACTGGATGTTACATGGTGTTTATAAGCAGAACATTCATATAGATTCAACTGACAAACGCTAACTACCTGCCTTTTTAACGCTCTGAACTGGTGCCTGAACTTCCAGCCAATCACAATCCACTATTCACATCTGAACTTCCAGCCAATCACAAAACACTATTCACACTTGAACTTCCAACCAGTCCCAATCCACTATTTACTTGAACTTCCAGCCAATCGCAATCCATTCCTCACACTCATCAGAGTATAAATGTGTATATGAAGCAAATTAAAGGGGTCTTTGTGTCTCAGTTTATTTCAGGGTCTTCTCATTGAGTCCTGAACTGATCCCTGCTGACCAGCCCGGAGGAGTGGATGTGGACATCATAGTAAGTGCTCAAATAAAAACACTTTTATAACATATTTAAGGCATTTAACTGTGAGCCAGAATGCTGTATCTTAGGATTTTCTCTTCTGCTACTCCATCTATTACATATTTACTGGAGAATTTTAGTGTTTGGTGACTGATGCTAAAATGTCACTTCTTGAATCACCATTCTTTTCTTTTCTCCTCCCCACCAAGAATCCTCATGGAATCCCAATCAAAAGGGAAACCTTGCACCCAAAGCAAGGGTTCGTAAAAGGAGAATACAAAATCCCCGAAGTCGTGAAGTCAGTCCACAGCATCAATACTTACAAAACATTACTAAATAAAATATCTGCACTTTAAGAGAAACGATCTATCAGTTTTAATGTGAACCACGCTTTCTTTCCCTCTTTCTTTTCTACAGATTTGGGATATGGTCTATAGCAGCACAGTATAAAAACACCCCACAGAAGAATTTCACTGCTGAATTTGAAGTTAAAGAATACGGTACGATTATTATTTTTGGTAACTCCCTACTGTTGATGTTTCCACACACACACACCTGTTAAACACACGCTAAAAAGTTCCTTTTTTTTGCAGTGCTTCCAAGCTTTGAGGTAGCATTAAAACCATCCAAGGCTTTTTTCTATGTGGATGATGAGCAGTTTGGGGTAGAAATCACTGCTAAGTAAGTAGAACATGTCAAAGACAATCTAAAAACAATGTAATGAATGGAGATTGTTTTAAAAGTAGATGTAGTGAGTGGAGTCACACTCCAAGCAGTTTGGAGTGTGCTTGTGGAGATTTATGTGAGATTTAATTCAGCCACAAGGGTGTCAGTAAAGTCAGGTATTAATGTAGGTGAAGTGAGGAGGTCTTGGATGCAGTCATCATCTCGAAGGTGTTTAATAAGGTTTAGATCTCTTTAGCAGGAGAACCATGTAAAGCAGATCTTTATAGCGCTGGCTTTGTGCACGGAGACATTTTCAGGCTGGAACAGGTTTGGGTCTCCTAGTTCAAGTAAAAAAAATATTAAATTCTACCATATCCAGAGCCATCATATACACTTGTGTGCCTCCAAGTTTTTGCTAACAGTTTAAAGAAAAAGCAGATATGGCAGTAAAAGTCCATAAAGTACTTTATAATAAACTACTTTTGTCCATATATATATATATTCTTCTATGTGCATGATGGAACTTTTGTGATTTATATAAAGGTACCTGTTTGGAAAAAATGTGGACGGTGTTGCATTTGTGGTGTTTGGAGTGAGGAAGGATGATAAAAAGATCCCCCTGCCTGGTTCCTTAAGCAGAGAAACGGTATGATACACAAAATTTTTCACCTCAAAATCATCACTGATTCAGCAACACACGTCTGTTAATCATCTGTACATTTTAAACACAAAATGATCTACTTCACTCCAGTTCATAACTGGACTTAACTGAAGATGAAAGCAGAGTTTGTGTGTTTTGTATCTAGTAGGGGTGTAACTGTACATGTATTCATACCGTCATTGTTCGGAACAGGGCTTTCGGTTCGTACACTCACGTGTACCGAATGCATGCAATCATTTTTACATGCGGAACATAGTAAGAATCTGAGTTTTCTCAGGAACTTATTAAGTGCCGGACCTCAAGTTGGTTTAGTCTCCGCCTCGCACTATGAGCGAATTTATTTTCTCCTTCTGAACATAAAAACATACACAACAATGCCAGGCGTATAAAATAAAAAAAAAACAGTTAGCGCAGTGTAAATGCATGCGCAATTGTTTTTCCGCATGCATGAACACACTGAAGAATCGATATCGCTAGCCGCTAATCAGGAAGTTAGTAGCTAACGCTATCACTACAGAGGCAAGATTTATTATTTTTTGTCACAGATATAGTTATATAAAGGATACAACTGGAAAATGAAATGAAAAGTAAAAAAAAATTAAAATCTTAAATCCATTGCGCTAGAAAAAGGGAAAAAACCTGACAATTCAACATATCAAGGGAGTGATAATGCATGTGTGAATGCATGACAGCTGAAAGGAATGAAGATGTTTGTCTGCTAAAATAAATATATATGTATAAAACACACACACTTACATACATGCCTGTATATGCCCTAACAAATGTAACTAATTACATTTTCTTTTTTTTTTATTTATTTAATTTGTGACAATTTCATTGATTTCTCAATTGAATTCAAATAATAAAAAGTGTAGTGCATTTTATTTATTCTATGTTCTTTTTTATAAAATATTATTGTATATAGTATAAACAAGCAGGCATTTCATTTAAAACTGTTTTAAAAATTTAAACTTTTGATGTTAATAATAATGAATTATTGGTCGTTTTTTATTTATTAATAAGTGTGCCTGTGGTATAAAAAACATTTAACTTTGTCCGTCTGAGGGTTTTGGAGTTCTTCGTGACTTTAAACGTCCTTCACTCATACTGCCGAATCATCAAAAGTAATGCACTTTACCCAAAAACCTTGACAAACCTCATTAAGGGGGTAAACAAGACAAACGTCTGACCGCAGTAAAGTATGAATAAATGAGAACAGCCTCATAGACCGATAGTTTCGGCCGTGTAGTGTTGTTTTGTATCATGTATAAATTAAATACCATCGCAACAGCTGCAATCTTTGACCTTCTAGAATGTTTCAATTAAATTAAAAGCCACTCCCTTCTGTAAAAACTGCTACATCCAACCTTTAGCATTATTTCACAATATGGCAGGAGCTGAATGTTTTTATGTCTGTTATGAACACATGATCTGTCCCATTCGGAATAATAATAAAGTCTTCCTATTTGGGTTATAATGCTTACCTGTGGTATTGTATGTTGTATGTAGATCACTAATGGAGTGGGACGTGCAGTACTCACTAAAGCCAAGATTCAGCAGTCCATCCAAAATATTAATGACCTAGAGGGAGGCTCTTTGTTCATATCAGTCAGTGTTTTAACTCAGACTGGTAAGTGCCAATAAGTGTGTATGTGTGTGTGTGTGTGTGTGTGTGTGTGTGTGTGTGTGTGTGTGTGTGTGTGTGTGTTTTGTACTAATTCTACATTTCTACATTTGCACATTAAATCATTCCATGTGTTTCCTTTCATATCATTTAATCATGAACAATATTCCAGGTAGTGAAATGGTTGAAGCAGAAAGGGGGGGCATTCAAATTGTGAAATCACCCTACACCATCGAGTTCAAGAAAACACCCAAATACTTCCACCCTGGAATGTCTTTCGATGTTGCGGTAAGGAGATTTGGAGCGTGTGATAAAAATTCATTGCTTGTCTGAAATTTTCTAAATGTCAGTGGATCAGTACCTGAGTGAGTGATCCGTTATTTAAAATGTCATCTGTATGTCTGACCCGGATTTAAAAAGGTTTATGTGACCAATCCGGACCAGTCTCCTGCTGAAGATGTGGATGTGGTCATCAAGGTCGATCAGGATCAGCGTGAAGTGAAGGGACGGACTAAAAGTAACGGCATGGCCAAGGTCATAGTGAACACCCAGGGAGGATGGAACACTGTAGACATCACTGTAAGTCACGTCAGAGATGGTTTATGGACCTGTGTGAAGAATGAATTGTACAGCAATAGGATTGATATGGAAACAATATTCAAATAATGCCATTTTCTTTACATGACTAAAATCAATGCATTAGAGCTTACTGTAGTGTTGGCAGTGATGGGTCATCGGGAACAGCATGGCCTTCTCTGCTGGCCTAAACTCTGTAAAAATCACTGACTTACATTTCAATATATTTTTTCCCATGGATATGTATTTAATTATTATCAATAGTCTTTTCTCTTCATTTCATAAAATCTCTCTATATTTCATATAGTGTCTGTTTAGGTTAGAGTTTCTATCCAATCAGATTCCAGCCATCACGGGTTTTCGGGGGGTGAAAGGATTCTGCCTTGAGGCGTCTGTAGCAAACTGCGCAATCTCAAATATATTCATGTGGATTTAATAGCTGTTTATTTTCATTCCACAATGACTAAAAGATGAGAAGGAATTCATTTGCTTGCCTATAGACTTTCAAGGACATTTACAAGGTGGACTTTTCAAGAAAAGCGAGACGTCATTAGGAAAGGTCGACCAAGACAGTTCAAAACAAAAGCATTTATACTATGTTTTTCTTTTCTGTTGAATGTGCACAAAAACATACAATTTGCCTATATTTGAAAACTGTAATGCACAAAAAGAATGCAGAAAAATGCAGGGAAACCCCAAAATCATTTTATGAGGTTAATATCGATGGAGCCAACAGGAAGGAGGAAAAGAGGAGGAGGTTTATGGATGTGGTGAAGGAAGACATGCAGGTAGTTGGTGTGAAAGAGGCAGATGAAGAGGACAGAGTAGTATGGAGACGGATGATCCGCTGTGGCGACCCCCAATGGGAGCAGCCAAATGAAGGAGAAGAAGAAGAAGAATATCGATGAAAAGCGATGATGTATGTGGTGGTGCAGCTGTGACTACATTGAAAGGGAAATTGTTATATTGAGTTCATTGGGTTTCTTGTTTTTCTAGTTCGTTTCTCTATAAAATTGATTGTTTCTATTGACGTGGCTTCATAACGTTGGCATTAAAAGGTGAAAACAGTTTGATTCCTCCCAAGGTTTCTCACCACTGTCAACTTTGCCTCATTCCTTAGGCATAAATGTTGAAATATTGAAACAATCTTTTCTGTTTTCTGTCCAAATGCTTGTGTGAATGTCATTTTTAAAAGCACAATACAAATTGAATTGAGTTGAATTGACTTGTTTAGCTAGTGGTTTGGGAGCAGATGTGCATTTTTGAAAGCAGTGAAGCACACTGGACATTTCAACTAAAATGGTTGTGCTGTGTAACCAGGCAAGGACCGATGACCCAGGCATATCAGCTGAAAGACAAGCTCAGAACAAGATGATAGCTGAGGCTTACACTACCAAAGGAGGCTCCGGGAATTACCTACATATAAGTGCTGATTCTGCAGAACTGCAAATTAACGATGAGACAAAATTCCAGCTGAACTTCAAAAGCAGTGTTCAAGATCAAGACCTCACTTATCTGGTTGGTATCTCTCACATGTTAAATATGATTTTGTGATGCAGATTTAAGGGCTTCTGTTTACAACTACTATTAATATAATACTAATACTACTACTAATAATAATGATAATGATGATGATTATTATCACAAAATGTAAAATAATTTTGGTGTTTGTCAGATTCTTAGTAAAGGACAGATTGTGAAAGCAGAGAGATATAACAGAAAAGGGCAGTCACTGATAAGTCTGTCAGAAAGGATCACCAAGGACTTGGTTCCCTCATTTCGACTGGTGGCTTATTACCACGTTGGAGCTGAAATCGTATCAGACTCGATCTGGGTTGACGTAAAGGACACGTGCATGGGAACGGTAGGCAGTCTGCTTTTTTTCCACTTAACTAGTTGGCTAGTGTGCCATTATTTTCCACCATTTGCTACAAGCTCAGTCATTTTTCCAGACAATTAAAATTAAATGGATATATTTCTTATCCTATGTAAACATAGCTGAAACTGAGTGTAAAGGACAAACCCGATGGCAAGATATACGAGCCTGGTGATGAATTTGATCTGGTAGTTACTGGAGATCCGAGTGCTAAGGTTGGTCTGGTCGCTGTGGATAAGGGTGTCTTTGTCCTCAACAAGAACAGACTCACGCAGTCCAAGGTGAGTGATACCCTGAGCTGTTAGAGTTTAAAATTCTCTGGTCTTTTTAATCATGTATGTTGTGGCTTTATATTTGGTTCACTCAGTCATTCGGTTGCTATTGGGACCTGCTCCAATGTTGTTAAAGAATAGATATTGTACATAATTATAGCACCATTCCTTTCTTTTTCCATCAACAGATCTGGAACCTTATAGAGAATTATGACACGGGCTGTACAGCAGGCAGTGGGAAAGACAGCATGGGGGTTTTCTACGATGCAGGACTTTTGGTTCAGTCTGATAAAGCAGGAGGCACCAAGGAAAGAACAGGTGAAGCAGATATTTTATTAATAGAATTAATGAGTATTTAATCAGCAAGTGGATACAATGAAAGATTGCTTCATGTCCCATTACACCAAGTCGCAAAGTGATCCATTT
This sequence comes from Silurus meridionalis, assembly GCF_014805685.1. Taxonomy (NCBI): domain Eukaryota; kingdom Metazoa; phylum Chordata; class Actinopteri; order Siluriformes; family Siluridae; genus Silurus; species Silurus meridionalis. Next base: position 2,880,660 of record NC_060907.1, read on the forward strand.
TGCTTGCTTATTTGCTCAGTTTACTGCTACAGTTACTGTTGCTGAACGAGTTTTCACACTTTATAGTTGTCGTCAAGGTTAATAACACCAACGAAAACTAAAACCATCAGTAAAAAAAAACAGCAGCTAATGACATTCACCTGCAATGCAAAAGAAACCTAAACAACATTTTATAGAATTGAGTTTATATTTTCTATATTATATTTTCTCCTGTTATTTATATATACACCTAGTAAATCTCTTTAAAATATGCTAAATAAAACAATCCTTTCTTTTTTTTAATAGATAATCAATGTCCCAAGCCACCAAAGAGAAAACGGAGAGCAGAGACTCTTGTAGAAATCACCCAAACATTGGGTAAGAAGAAGACCTACTTTCTTTCACCAATGTATTGTATGTGATTGTATGATTGTTAATCAAATGAATAGAAAAAGAACAGTATTTTGCAATGTACTTCAATGTTAACAGAACCTTAGTGCACAATCACACCCAGAGAGAAAGAGTTCCATATGATACCTTCAATTTACACAAGGTTTAGTTACTAGTTATTTAAGAGATATAATAAAGCTGTTGGAGTTAAACTCCTAGTGCTGTTTGTTCTCATTTGAACGTTCTCCAGTTCATCAAATGCATCAGGCAGTTTATCAAAATGACTGTATATATATATATATATATATATATATATATATATATATATATATATATATATATATATATATATAACCATATAAATTACACCACACACAAAAATCCTTCCAGAACTCAGAAAGGTTAGGACCTTAGGATCTGGAGCTAGATTTCACTATGATTACAGGTATTTATAAGCAGTGCATTTACTTAGAACACTACTGCAAACTACCAGTGTGTTCAATGCATTGAAACTTTTAACTGTGGATCTTCATTTCTGCCCTCTTTTTCAAGTTGGTAAATATAAAGATGATCTGAAGAAATGCTGTACAGATGGAATTAGGCCGAACAGGCTGGGTTACACATGCGAACGGAGATCTGCGTTTATTGTGGAAGGTCCAGAGTGCATCAAAGCTTTCCTAGACTGCTGTAAAGAGATCCAATCCCGCAAGGATAAGCAAAGTCATTTGTTGCATCTGGCTCGCAGTAAGTATCCTTTTATTGTTATCATTATCGTCATCACTAATATTATTAAAACCTACATTTAAAATGTTGCACAACTCTATGATCCATCACTGCAGTGTTGGTTTTTGAAGTCAGTTAATTCATTAAATTGTTATTATTCTGGAGTGTTTTAGTCGTCCAGACACCCATTTTTTTCAGCCTTGGGCCCTCAGGTAGCACTGCATTTAAACCATAAAACAATTTGCCATGTCATCCACAAATCTCTATCATGCAAAAAAGAGGGCATGCATGAACATGATCGAGAAACACTGCCATCCTTTCTGGTCCAAAGCTCATTTAAAATAAACTAAGGCAAAGTGGAAAACAGTCCTGTGGTCAGATGAATCTAAATGTTTATTTCCTTTTGGAAACCATGGAGTCCTCCAGACTAAAGAGGAGAGGGATAATCCAACTTGTTATCAGCGCCCAGTTCAAAAAGTGACAGCTTTGATTGTATAGGAGTGCATTAGTACCTGTGGAATAGGCCGCTTGCACATTCGGTAAAGTTCCATCAAGGCTGAACAGCATACACCAGTGTTAGAGCAACAAATGCTTCCATCCAGAAAATGAGAAAGACAGCAAGACAATGCTAACTGGACACTGCATCTTTTACAATAGCATGACTTTGTAGTAAAAGTCTGGCCTGCCTGCAGTCTAGACCTTTCGCTATTTAAAAACAATTGGGGCATCATGAAAAGAAAACCACAACAATATAACAAACAAACACCCAGAACTATTAAGCAAGTAGACTTCTGTAGACACAATGTTACCCTCCCCAAAAGTCAGCAACTGATCTCCTCAGTTCCCAGATGGTCTTTTTTGAGAGGTGTTGCAGCCATCGAATTCGAAATGACCTTTTTTCCTTAAAATGGTACAAATTCTCAGTATACAGTCACAATATGTTTTTAAATAAAATATGGATTTCTGAGATTTGCAAATAATTGCATTTTGTTTCTATTTACATTTTACACAAGGTCCCAACTTTTTTTGAAAATTGGGGTTGTAACATAAGTAGCGAGTCCAGTGCTTTAATACGGTTTAAAACAAGCCAATAGTGTATCCATGGTCTTTGTTTATGCCTGTATCATCATGTTATTTGGGCAACTAAATGGAAAATGTAATTAACGTCTTCAGTAAAGTCCAAAAATCCTTCACAAGTAGTGCCCACCGTATGCTGCATTAAGTCCCAACAATAATAGTTGCAAGTTATAATTAAATGTGTCATAAAAAATGTTTATAATAAAAAAATTATAAATATATAATTAATATAATTATAAATATATTATAAATATAATATTTATAATACAAACATTAATTATAATAATATAGTAATTCATATATAATAATTATATATATATATATATATATATATATATATATATATATATATATATATATATATATATATATATATATATATATATATATATATATATAAACAGATCCACACTAGCAAATAAGCAAATGATAACAATATTTTAAGCTATTGAATCTGACTTGCTTTATTTCTTGATAAACCAATGTTTGCGACTTTGATCTCCCTAAAGCATAATTTTCAAATCCACATGTGTCCAGGTGACAACAATGATGATGATTTCATAAGCTCTGATGAAATTGTCACCCGGACGCAGTTCCCCGAAAGCTGGCTTTGGGAGGATATAAACCTGCCAGCCTGCTCAGGAAACCAATGGTAAATGAAACAATCCAAGATTTATCTAGTCTAGCATTCTGGAGCTTAATGGAAGCACGGGTCTAACTCTGCTGTTTGGATTTTTATTGTAGTACCACAACAAGCGTCACTATGGGAACAAACTATCTAAAAGACTCTATTACAACATGGCAACTTTTAGCCATCAGTCTGTCTAAGACACACGGTCAGTGCTGCGTCTTCTCACTTGAAAATCTCTTGATGTGATACGATGTCTAAAAATCTGAACTCGACACATGTAATAACTTGCATATTACTGAATATTCACACGCTCTTATTTATCTATCTCTGTAGGTATCTGTGTGGCTGATCCCTTTGAAATAACAGTAGCAAAGGATTTCTTTGTGGATCTTAAGTTACCTTACTCAGCAGTACACAATGAACAAGTTGAAATCAAAGCGATTCTGTATAACTTCTCCAATAAACTACAGAAGGTAATTTTACCAATCAGCTCCATTTAAGTATTTGTAGTGTACAGCAACACTGTGATGTCATGTGGTTTCTATAGTTTCCTCGTATCTCACAACATGTCTGGTAGAATGACTGACTATGCTAAATGTCCTGTGTGTCCTTTGATGGATTAGCATCATTTCCTCTGTCTATTTCTGCTTCATGCCTGGTCCTTCTTGAACAGGTTCTGAGGACATACTGTCTTACTTCTTGTGCCCAACAGGTGCGTGTGGAATTCTTTGAGACGGATCATATTTGCAGTGCGGCCAGCAAAAAGAAGAAATACCGTACCATAGTTAATGTAGACCCCAAATCCAGCAGATCTGTCCCATTTGTGATTATTCCTATGAAAATTGGGGAACACCATATAGAGGTGCAGGCTGCAAGTTCATCATATCATGATGGAGTAAGGAGAACCCTGAAGGTGGTGGTGAGTATCAACCATGTTTATATCAGTGATCATTCCAGACAACCCTAACAAGCTGTATTTAAAAAAAAATCTGTAGCCAGAGAAGACTAAGAATACAATATGATAAAACTTTATATACATTCAATACAACAAGACAATGTGCAGTCGAATGCCATGCTTAGATCCAACATAAGGTCCCTACACATGTCTTAAACTGTTGCTTTGTTTTTTTTTCCTGCTCAGTCCGAGGGCGTGTTAACTGAACTGTTAGAAGTAAATACGGAACTAAATCCCTCTCAAGCACCTGGTGAGATTTTTTTTATATTCACTATCTAAATAACAGCAAATACCTCATGTCTGATTTCTTCACTTATTTCATTTAATTAATTTAATTAATTTAATTTGTTGTGGTAAAAGGTGGAGTTCAAGTCCTGCAGTTGAGGAGTGAGGTTCCAAATGGACAGGTTCCCAACACTGATGCACATACTTACATCACTGTGGCCGGTAAGAAGAAAATCAAACACATCAATATAAACTAATATATGTTTTTATTTTTTATTCTTTTTATTGTTATCCCTAACAGAAAATCAAATAATGTGTGATAAGAGAACATTCTAATCAAGCTTGCATTAATGGGCCAGATCCTGCAGGACCAACATTAAAGATCTAAGAAGTTGTTATCTCAGTGTCTGAACTATTTTTATTTGTAATGACCTGCAGAAAAGGTTTAAACAAACAATGATGAATAATCATAAAATCATAATCATCGATTAATGTATACAATCGAGCATTTGATTGTTATGGGTCTTGTATGAAGGACCCAGAAGTGGCAAATTGGTAATGCTGGAATTTCACTTCATGTTACACTGACTGTTTATTTGCTTTTGTTTTCTGAACAAATTGAACAAAGTGAAGCTGATTCAGGGCATCAACAAATATGCAAAAGTTGCATTGTGTCATGTCATATTGACATATTATCTAAATCTAATCTGTCCATTGCCATATTGCCTGAAATCTACATGCCGCCAATTGACACTTAAAAAAAAAAAAAAAAATGTAAGGACAGACAAACAAATGTTGTAGTTAAAACTTTGACAAAATGTTTTTTTTGGTTTTTTGAGGGTAAAAAAATAAATATTTTACAGTAGATACTGTTGACAGGGATTGTAATCTTTATACTTTATACTTTATACTTTATACTAAAGTTCATTTCCTTTACTGTGCAGTAACACACTTAAATTGCTAAGTACCACAGCATCTGTCATCATATTATGTTAGCTACAAAGTTTTCACACAATCCGGATATGGAATTCGGTAGACAAACAATGTCTAACTAGGGGCTTTGATTCTGCATTTGACCAGATAATTTAAATGGGGCAGTCCTTCATTTTCTGCTTCTTGTAAAATTGCAAAAGGTATTTTTCAGTAGTTGGAGATTTCTTTCGTTCATCCCAGAGCAGATCAACAGGATTTATGTGCGGTGACTGGACAGGCCATTTCATGGCAGATAACACTCCAGTCGACAGTTTACTGTCTGATAAATGCTTGCAGAGCTTAGAAGTACACTTCGGCTCATTGTCTCGTTGTATGTTGAAGTTGATTCCAGTTAGCCACAATCCAGAGGGAATCGCATGCTGTAGAAGTATGGAGTGGTAGCCATGTTGGTTCATGTTAGGTTTGTCTCGTCCCACCCATCCTACTCGTTCTTGTTTAGTTTCTCCAATACGGACCCGGGAATATCAGTCACACAGACATCAGGACGTGTATGAAAGATTTCCAAAGTTTAATAATAGAGATAATGCTTACATAAACCTTTATGATGACAGTCGCAGCATGTCAATATGCCAGGAAATGTAAGAAGAAGAAATCGCACAAACTCGGTAAATTACTCCTGGTACCTGAATAAGTGATTTGGAATATTACCATTAACAGTTCAGTATTCATTTCTCCATTCAACCTACATGCATAGTATAAACAGAAACTTGACATAGCTGCATTAATTTCATTCTAAACTGTTAGTGCCTAATGTGACAGATTGATTACCACTGTTTAATTACTTAGTTTGTTGCATATAAACAAAATTAACATTTATGTGTCTTTTCAAAAATGATAAAAGACTAGGTGTTTTCAAACATTTGACAGGACCAGTAGGTACAGACTAAATAAGGGTTTCCTGCTTGGCCATCTTAATAACAATCTTACTATTCATATGTTTATCTGTAGGTCAGGAGGTGAGTCAGACGATCGAGCAAGCCATCAGTGGAGACTTTATGGGGCGCCTGATTGTACAGCCATGTGGCTGTGGAGAACAAACCATGATCTATATGACTCTGCCCCTTATTGCCACACACTACTTAGATACCACCAAGCAGTGGGAACAAGTTGGCTTGAGTCGGCGTAATGAGGCTATCCAACACATCTTAACAGGTGAGAAAACTCTCTTCAAAATACTCTTAACCAAATGTCTATGGTATAGTCAGGTCTAAACACAAATCTTAATTTTTTTTTATAAGACAGTACAAGGCTATTTTACATTGACAGTAGATATAGTTACAATCAATCAGCACAACTAACTGGAAAAATATTAAATGAATATTACTAAATAATATTGCGCCCCAGTTTTGTTCTGCTTTGCAAAATCTTCACAAACTTTCAATAAAGGGTCCACAATTTGAAAAATCGAATGCAAGTATAGATTCCAGCATTATATAACAATATTAATTCCAATATACTTTAGGAGGTCACCGAGCGTCAGTCTTGAAACTGAGAGGCCTTTGGAAGTGATGATGCATTTAATTTTAGAGCTTTTGGTTAGCTTTTAATAAAATTAGTTTAATGTTTTTAATAGTTTCTAATTACCAGTGTTTGGTCTTCAGAGCCAGCTAGGCCTTCTCTGCTGAACTAAACTCTAACATTGTGAATGAAGATCAGCCAAAATACTTGACAACTGTTCTTTAGTTTTTTTACCAATTTATACTTTTGAGGTTTTTTTTTCTTTCCTGTCGAATTTGCACAAAAACAGACAATTTGCTTTTATGTCAAATCCTCAGGAAAATCGTAACGCAGGAAAAAATCCACAGAAATCCCAGAGTTGTTATATGAGATTAATACTGATGCGTCTGCTAGAGATGATGTATGTGGGCAGTGCAGCTGTGGCTACAATGAAAGCAACTTCATGTTTTAGTAATGCATTCATTCTCAGTGCATGAGATACCTGTCTGTGATGCAGATAATGATTTAGGTAGTGAAGGCCATGGAAAGAAATGCACAGTCTGCTACTGCTAATCACAATGTGGCTTTATGCTTGTACCAGGATTTATGTCCTGAAACAAAGTTATTTGCACTGGAAATGATCAAGAAAATGATCATTTTTTCTCTTCCTCTCTTAGGATACACACGAGAACTTACATACCGTAAACCTGATGGTTCTTATGCAGCATGGCTAAACAGACCTAGCAGCACATGGTAAAAGAGAGCGATACAATTTTGTTTGATGGCTGAATGTTGAACAACATTTGATCGCTGGTCATTTCTTGACTGCTTGTTTTCTCTGTGGTAAAGGTTGACAGCATATGTGGCCAAAGTCTTTGCTATGGCCAGTGACCTCATAAGCATACAAGAAGATGTCCTGTGCAGCGCCATCAAGTGGTTGATTCTGAATGTACAGATGCCAGATGGCACATTTATAGAAAAAGCTCCAGTGGTCCATTCAGAAATGGTTGTAAGTTGGGCTGAAATTTGTTTTCCGTATAAAATGTACAAGAAACCACAAAACCACTGTTTCTGTGAAAGCTGTGTGATTCTTCTGTGATTTCAGGGTGATGTGCGAGGTAAGGATTCTGATGCATCTCTGACAGCATTTGTCTTGATTGCTCTGCAAGAAGGAAACCATCTCTGTGCCAAAACAGTCGGAGTAAGTCAACTTTTGTCTATATATGTTATATTTTTATATAAGTTACAGCTCGAAATGTACAAAAATGTGGACCAGCTTTTGTATAATTTTTGCTTTCTCTTTTCATTTAGAGTCTTCAAGATGCTTCCAATAAGGCCTTAGGTTATTTGGAAAGAAGGCTCCCCTCCTTGAGCAATCCATATGCAATTGCGATGACTTCCTATGCCTTGGCAAATGCTGGAAAGTTGAACAAAGATCGCCTGCTGCAGGCTTCCTCTGACGGTCAGAAACTTGTAAATTCCTACGAATTAAATTTTTAAAGAAGCACATTTTAATTTCTTTCTATTTCTTGTTAACAGATGGTACTTACTGGCAGGTTGCTGGAGGACATCACTTCTCCCTGGAGGCAACAGCATATGCCTTGCTGGCTCTGGTAAAAGCTAAGGAATTTGATACAGCAGGAAGACCTGTTAGATGGCTCAACAGGCAGAGCAGCTCTTATGGAGGTCACGGCACCACTCAAGTGCGTTGACAAGTCGTTTTTATATGCTGAACATTATCAGTTGTATGTTTTTAATCGAAATGGATTGTGAAGCAATACTTTGTGTTCTGTCTGCAACTTTAACAATCCTGGGGTCATGCATGTTATTTTTACTGTGGAATTTCAAGTCGAAATTTCAATTAACAATTTAGTCATTCAATCAAATTGATCTGAGGTTGTACCGAATCATCTCTGCTATTTGTATCATCTAGTCAACCATCATGGTGTTCCAAGCAGTGGCTGAGTACTATAAGCAAGTAAGGGGTCAACAGAAAACAAGCTTGGATGTAGAAGTGAAAGCAAGTGGACGAAGTTACTCTGTCAACTGGATTTTCAATAGCAGAAGTTCACATCTTACACGCTCAGACAAGGTATTTTCTTTTTTCAGAATTTCTGTTTATTATGCTTTTGTTTATTTGAGCAGATATTAGAAATAATTATTTATATAATAATTATTGTTTCCTTATTGTAAAGATTCCCTAGCTTGCTTGCTACTACTAATGATTTCTTTTCTTGGATAAACTAGGGTTTAGCCTAGATTGTTGTTGTCCTTTATCAAGGTGAAATGTAGACCTAACAGAACTTTTGTGTGCCTGAAATTTTACAGGTTCAGCTCAAGCAAGAATTTAATGTTACTGCTAAAGGAAACGGTGCTGGAGTTCTCAAAGTGAGTGCTCATGGATACTACAAAATCCTTTGTTTTTATTACAAATACTACTACTAATAATAATGCTAACAATAATAATTCTCCTTTTTATAGGTAATGACAATTTATTATGCTAGACCCATAGAAAAGAAGACTGACTGCAAAAAATACACCGTTTCTGTTGAAATGAAGAGAGAAGCAAAGAGTAAGATGTACCTATTTTTTTTTTAATCTCAGTGTTTAACTTCATTTCCATATTTTATGAAATATCCCTATGAAAATTTGTCTGCTCTGATATTTCTCTTTAGCATCGTACAAAGATGCAGAAGAAAGTTACGAGCTCACCATCGACCTCCTGTAAGTACATGGCAAAATAAAGGGCATCAAATATGTAATATATTTAAATTATTTATTACATAAACTAAAAATAGACTAATAGTAATAATTACTGAAAAATAAAAACCAAAATGGAAATGATTTCAAAATCTTTTTCTTCTTCTTCCTGCTGCTCCCGTTAGCCGTCGCCACAGCGAATCATCCAGCTAGTCCCCATATACCAAATGTCCCTCCTCGGCACATGTCCAAACCATCTCAATCGTGCCTACTTTATCTTTACAACATCTTACATGCGCTGTTTCTCTAATAAACTCAGTTCTAATCCTGTCCATCTTATCAATCCCAACGAAAATCTCAGCATCAAAATGATTTCAAAATGATTTCAATTATATAAATCAAACTGAAGCAAAAAGTTTTGAACCACTGTTCAGAAGCAATTTTTGTAAAACTGTAATAAGCCGGATATGCATGAATGCACTGTTTATCACATCGTTTCAGATATAAAGACCCGAACAGAGATGCCACTATGACTATTTTGGACATCGGCTTGCTGACCGGGTTTGTGGTGGATAAAAGTGATCTGACAGACGTAAGCAAAATCTAGTAGACACCTACAAACAGTTCTGTACAATGAACTTTAATTATATTTGACAGAAGACCATGTCTGATTACTGTTTTATACTCATCATCTCAGCTGACCAGTGGGAATGACAAATACATCCAGAAGTGGGAGATGGACAAGGAACTTTCTGAACGTGGCTCCCTCATCATTTATTTAGATAAGGTATGTTTAATATGTTTTAGTTTTTATGGTTGAAGTGTGAAAATGCATTGAAGTCTCTTTGTTGACACTGATCTTTCTCTCTTCTCAGGTATCACACACTGTTCCGGACAGAATTGCTTTCAGAATGCACAAGATGAACAAAGTAGATATGCTTCAACCTGCAGCTGTCAGTGTGTACGAGTACTACTCTCCAGGTAAAGAGTGTGTACACATTGGAGCAGCAAGATTTTGAAAAACCATACACGATATGTAAAAGTCCCTGAAAATTTATCCCAAGAATGCAAAGACTAGCAAGTAAACTGGAGAAACACTTCCTCTCTATTAACAACTTTAAAAGATAAAAAAAAAAAAAAACTTCTATTAACATATATCACCTGATCTATGTTGTGAATATATTAAGAAATGTGTTAATTTTGGGGCAGGCAGCCCATAATTAATCCAGAATATTGAGGTACAGTTAGGAAAATAAGTATTGCTGCTATTTTGCAAGTTCTCCCACTTAGAAATCATGGAGGGGTGCACTGTGTCCACTGTGAGAGACAAAATCTAAAAAAACAAATCCAGAAATCACAATGTATGATTTTTTAACTATTTATTTGTATGATACAGCTGCAAATAAGTATTTGAACACCTGAGAAAGTCAATGTTAATATTTGGTACAGTAGCCTTTGTTTGCAATTACAGAGGTCAAACGTTTCCTTTAGTTTTTTACCAGGTTTGCACACACTGCAGGAGGGATTTTGGCCCACTCCTCCACACAGATCTTCTCTAGATCAGTCAGGTTTCTGGCCTGTCGCTGAGAAACACGGAGTTTGAGCTCCCTCCAAAGATTCTCTATTGGGTTTAGGTCTGGAGACTGGCTAGGCCACGCCAGAACCTTGATATGCTTCTTACAGAGCCACTCCTTGGTTATCCTGGCTGTGTGCTTCGGGTCATTGTCATGTTGGAAGACCCAGCCTCGACCCATCTTCAATGCTCTAACTGAGGGAAGAAGGTTGTTCCCCAAAATCTCTCAATACATGGCCCCGGTCATCCTCTCCTTAATACAGTGCAGTCGCCCTGTCCCATTTGCAGAAAAACACCCCAAAGATGATGCTACCACCCCATGCTTCACAGTAGGGATGGTGTTCTTGGATGGTACTCATCATTCTTCTTCCTCCAAACACGTTTAGTGAAATTATGACCCAAAAGTTCTATTTTGGTCTCATCTGACCACATGACTTTCTCCCATGACTCCTCTGGATCATCCAAATGGTCATTGGCAAACTTAAGACGTGCCTGGACATGTGCTGGTTTAAGCAGTGGAACCTTCCGTGCCATGCATGATTTCAAACCATGACGTCTTAGTGTATTACCAACAGTAACCTTTGAAATGGTGGTCCCAGCTCTTTTCAGGTCATTGGCCAGCTCCTTCCGTGTAGTTCTGGGCTGATTTCTCACCTTCCTTAGGATCATTGAGACCCCACGAGGTGAGATCTTGCATGGAGCCCCAGTCTGAGGGAGATTGACAGTCATGTTTAGCTTCTTCCATTTTCTAATGATTGCTCCAACAGTGGACCTTTTTTCACCAAGCTGCTTGGCAATTTCCCTGGAGCTCTTTCCAGCCTTGTGGAGGTGTACAATTTTGTCTCTAGTGTCTTCGGACAGCTCTTTGGTCTTGGCCATGTTAGTAGTTGGATTCTTACTGATTGTATGGGGTGGACAGGTGTCTTTATGCAGCTAACGACCTCAAACAGGTGCATCTAATTTAGAATAATAAATGTAGTGGAGGTGGACATTTTAAAGCAGACTAACAGGTCTTTGAGGGTCAGAATTCTAGCTGATAGACAGGTGTTCAAATACTTATTTGCAGTTGTATCATACAAATAAATAGTTTAAAAATCATATATTGTGATTTCTGGATTTTTTTTTTTTTAGAGTATGTCTCTCACAGTGGACATGCACCTACGATGACAATGTCAGACCCCTCCATGATTTCTAAGTGGGAGAACTTGCAAAATAGCAGGGTGTTCAAATACAAATTTTCCTTACTGTAACAGGTTACAGTCAAACCAGTTGGGCATGCCCACTGCTGGCAAACTGTATAAGTGCAAGCAGAAGCAATAATTTGCTGCTTTACTTGTGTATACAGATTTTTTTTCCTCAGAGTTCTCCATATCAATTGCCTTCCGTGGTGTAATTTACCTTACAAGTGCCTCAAAATCACGTTTCAATTTTAGACACCGCTTTTTCCCGATGCACACCACAAACAGTTGCATGCCCAGTCTATTTTTTTTTCTGCTCTCTGACGATGCACTAAAACATGTTTTTTTTATACCTTTATAAAACCCTTGTGACAGGCGTGTTTGCGATACTCTGGTAAAATCGCCATTCATATGAGCCTTTGTGTTGTTTGTAGGCGAACGTTGTGTGAAATACTATCATCCTGTAAAGAAAGAAGGAGCCCTGAGCAGATTGTGCAGTAGTCAGGAGGGTCTTTGCGAATGTGCTGAAGGTACACACATTTACACCTGAATAGAAACTAATATGAACTAAACATAAAAATGGGGAATTATATATGATATCACTCAAATTCAAAAGAAACTCGCAATATTAATTTTTGCATTTGATCAAAATTTATAGTAATCGATTTTCTTTTATTTGCCATTCATTCAAAAATTTCTATATTCCCTCATACAGAAAACTGCAGCATCCAAAAGAAACTGAATATTAAAGACAAAGAGCGGGAGCTGAAAGCCTGTGAAGCCGGCATTGATTATGGTAAGAAACGCCGACTCTGCACACGCTGCACACCACACACATTCCACCCTCACCCTATTCGTGCAACGATAGAATAGCCTTTATTTGTCACATATACATTACAGCACAGTGAAATTTGTTCTTTGCATATCCCAGCTTGCTCAGAAGCTGGGGTCAGAGTGCAGGGTCGGGCCATGATACAGTGCCCCTTAAGCACAGAGGGTTAAGGGCCTTGCTTAAGGGCCGAAGAGTCGCAGCTTTGCAATACCGGGGCTTGAATCCCTGACCTTCCGATCAGTAACCCAGCACCTTAACCACTGAGATACCATCCCCCGTTCCAGATATAATCAACTGAATCTCTGTTATATATGAGTAGCAGATGAGCAGCATCAAAATCAAAGTAAAAATATTAATAGTATTGTTTTTGTGGGTGTGTTTGCAGTTTACAAAGTCAAAGTAAAGGCAATGGACCTGAACCCAAGCACAGATTTCTATGACATGGAGATTGAAGAGGTCCTGAAAGAAGGTAGGTCTTACTGTTCATCTGCATGACAGTAAAATAAACCAGTAGACATGATGTCATTGTTTGTATGTAACAAAATAAATAATAATAAAAAAATGAACAGAGGTTTTTATTGCAAGCAAATTATATAATACAAGTTCACTATATATTTACTTTTAAAAATGATTCATTTACGTACCCTAACGTTTAATTCCCCCACAGTTTTGGTTTGTGATAAGTAACAGAGCTACAGAGTCGGCTAAAATAGATGGTTTTCTTATCCTCTGTTGTTGAAAGTTACTGAGGTGGTCTTTAAAATTGCATTATGCTATTGCCATATAAGCATAATAGAATTATGGGGCTATCAGACCTTATCAATGCAGATCTCTCCACAAAAGAGCCTAAACGTGTGCTCTTTGTGTAATTTACCTCTTTAACTCTTAGGCCTTCTGGGGTACAAACAGTGATTTAGCATGTAGCATTACATCCACTATTGCATGTTGAGGAAAAAAGCTATTAAATATGTGTAAATAAAAACGTGGCTCCTTTGCATAAACTGACAGCAACTGATGGTTAGAATGAAGAAAAAAGAAAAACAGTCAGGCTAGGGAAGTTCCAGCATGTTAAAATGACAAATTCACATGTCTGTGGTTTGTTCTACAGGTTCTGACCATGATGTAGCTAAAAAACAGAGGACCTTCATGGGTCATGCTAATTGCAGAGGTGCTTTCAATTTCGTGGTCGACAAGAGCTATCTCATCATGGGCCAAAGTTCTAAACTACCAAAGGAAGACAACAAGTAGGTTAACTTGTCAGCAAAACACAAATATCAGTGTTTTTTCAATGCTGATAATCATCTGTAATGTGTGTGATTGGGAACTCATTTGTGTTGCTTGTTGATGTTGTCAGGCTGCTGTATATCCTGGATGAGCAGACATGGATCGAATACTGGCCCACGAATGAAGAGGGGCAAACTAAGGAATATGAAGAGAATTACCTTGGCATTGCTGCACTGAATCAAGCCCTTTCTGACTTTGGATGCACTACATAAAAAATAAAATTCGCAACATTATTTTCTATGTGATGTAACATTAAATTTGATCTTTTCACAACCCAGCCTAGCATGAATCCTAAAATGTACAAGCTTTCTTTGACTTCTAAAAAGAGAACATTAAATGAATCTGCTTTCCTGTGATACCGCTGCATGTCTGCTGAATTAGATATACCAAATATCATACCTTTTTCATAATTAATACTGCTTGATTCTTTTATTTGGTAATAGAAAAAATAGTCCTTTCAGAATATGTGATTTGTATTTACTATGATGATTCAGGTTCTTATGCTATCTTGCAACCTTGCTAACTTATTCTGCAAGTACGAAGGATGCTGCCAGCTCATTGTCATTGTGTTAAAACAGAAACCGGATCGATAATTGATAACATCTTTTCAGTGAGAATCATCAAAATATTTCACTACAATGAATAATATTAAAAAAGGATGTAGCATTTGTCACTCAGAAGTATGGCCATTAAATTAATCTTTGTCATTTGTACACACACACACACACACACAAACACACTTTTAAATCTACACAAATATGTTAGCTAGCTGGCTATTTTACAGGGAAACTCTCTCAGCAGCAAGAACTGATAACATTAGCAAAAGTTGGTTAACTGGTTAACTTACCTGATCTCCATGGGACAAAAAGAAAAATATAATTTGAGTTTTCTACCAGTATATGTCAATCACAGTTAGTTTGGGGCAATATTTATAAGTTCCAACTTATTTGAATAGGTAATTCAATGACGGATAGTTTTCTCTTCAGAAGAAAGTCGAGCAGCCGCCATCCTCTCTCCTGAGTAACATTAGCATTTTTTTCCATAATGTGGCTGCATATTAACCTTACTACAGAACTAATTAAGTCTCACTGGCCCATTAAAAACAAGCTGCAACGTTTTAGAAGCTGTTACTAGCAGAGGTGGCAAAAGTACACACATCCTTCACTTAAGTGGTAGTACAGTTAGTCATGTTCTAAAAGACTCTGGTAAAGGTTGGAGTTCTGACCACACTTTTTTACTCAAGTTAAAGTAAAGAGGTTTGGGCTCTGACATGTACTTAAGTAAAATGTAACTATTACAACTACCTGTTTTAGTGTCACACTGGTAACTGGACCTCACATTATATTACTATTAGGGTTGTTAATCAGACATTTTTTATATGTTCTAAATGTACCTTAAATTAATACTTTTCCTGTTTTTATTACTCTATTCAACAAGTGATTAGGTATTTTTCAAACCCCACTTTTAAAAAAGGCTAATTCAAAAAATGGGTAAGTAACATAAAAGGACATATAAGAAAAAATGGGCAGTTTCACTATTTATTAATGACAGCACGACTCACGTGTCACCTTTAGCAGCAGGCAACATATGGAATCATTCAAATGAACCCTTGTGTGGTTTCAGAAGTATACTCCCTTTGTCCTAATTGTCAAACATTAACCCATCTTTACTAAACCTCTACAATAAAGCATCTAAATTTCATTTTAATACTCTGATCTATTTTTTCCTTGAAGAAACAACCTCATCATTCATTACAAACTCTGTGAATGTCTAGGATTTCCCTGCTCAGTGTACATTATTTTATCAATAATCAGTGGGCACCACTCGTTTTTACCAAAGTACACGCGTTTTTACTAAAGTACATGCTTATTCTTTTCTACTGCTAAAAGTACCTGCATAGGTGTAAAAGGTTTTCAGCATGACAGTATTTATAAAAGCTAAAGCAGGAAAATAGTAACAACAGCCTGATTATTAATATAACTACAACATCTATCAACCTTTTGGCTAAACATCTGAACTAATTAGCACATGTGGGACAATAGGACAGTGTTTGAGTATGGACTTTGCAGATGGCTCTGTACCCAGAAGATCCAACCAAGGTTGCCAAGCAAGAAGCTGATTCCCCGATACATCGGCCCATCCAAAATTATCCGCCAAGTCAATCCAGCCGATTGACTTTTTTGTTCTCTGACCTTCATTTCTGTTTTCTTGATTAAGTGTGTATCTTTTGTGGTTTATTGGATTGGTTTGGCTAACTGACTCTTATTTTGTGTGCGGTACCCTTTTGCCTGTTATTTCGACTTCCCTCAATATCACCTATTGAGTTTTTTCTGTTTATTAATAAATCCGATTATGTATTCTAATATCTTTAAATCTGCAGCTATGTCACACCCAGCGGTAGCCTCACATAAAATGGAAGAAGATTTAGTACCCTGAACAGCTCTCACAAATTCTACAGAGGCTGCTGTGTGAACTTAAGTTTGAACTTTGAACCTAAGGGGTTACAAGTAACTTTTCTTGCTCCAAATCACAAAAGCATAAGGAGACATTAATGATGTTTTAAAAGATGACCAAGGGCCAGTGCACATGTCATCCTCCTGCAGGTGTAATTTCCAATCACCTTGTCCATGTTGTTCACACCATGTTGTCCACAGACAACAAAATAATAGATATGTTCAAAACAGTTGTTAAGATCAACATATAAAACATCTCTAGGTTGCGTATGTAATTATGGTTCTCAGAGGGAAGGAGACGATGCCTCAGAAAGGCTTTGGGAATGCCTCTGCGTTGTCCACGCTTTGAATCACGTGTATAATCAGTCCAATGGAAAGTGCGGCGTCATCGGCAGGTGACGTCATGACCAGATAGCTTAAAAACAAATGGAATGAAACCAGTGCCAGCTTGTAAAAAGAGTAATAAGAGCTGCAGGGATGCAGGCAGAGTGGCATAGAGACGCAGTGTCTTGTTCCATCGGGGAACCATGGTTACACTTGTAACCGGGAGACGTTCCCCTTCAGAAAACAAAGCTGCATCAGAAATGCTTCGGGAACGAGAGTCCAATCAAACCAGACTGACCAATCCCTGCCCAGTGTGGATGGGCACAGCTAGGGGGAAGGACAGTTCGAAGAGTGCTCTCCGGGAGCGGAGCATTCACATTGTCATGTGAGCGCAATCTGCGCAGTTGGCTCCTCTAGAACCTACCAGACCTGTTCCTAGACAAGCGACATACAGTTTGTGTGTATCGCCATAATATAGCGGGGGCATATACCTTTACCATATAAACACACGCAGAGTGCTTCCTGAATAACAGAAGCTGGCGCTGGTTTCACTCAATGTGCTTTTACACTTCCTGGTTGTGACATCACCCCACTGGTGTCTGGAGTCTGATGGCAGTGAGAAAGGAAGATTTGTGAAAAGTCTGTTCTAAGGGTTCTAAGGGTTGAGTAGAGGGAGTTCTCCTGTGGACTCTGTGATAGTAAATACTCTGCAGGGATGGCAGTGGAGTCCTTGCAATCTTCTCATCAGTCTTCATCACTCTTTGCAGGTCCAGAACAGTAGTGCTGTCGTATTACACAGTGATGCAGTTGGGCAAAATGCTCTCAATATTGCAGCTGTAAAAGTTGACAAGGACCATAGGAGACATACCACTTCCTCAGTGTGGCAGCGGGGGCGTGGCCGAGCGTCGGTTTGTGAATGGGGGGCGAGGCAGGACGCAGGTAAGCGGGGATTTGCCTTACCTGCAACTAATAAAACCTGATGTCTGTGCTTTCGTTTCAGTGATCAGGAGGCGCATAAAAGCTGAGGGAGCGGAGGCGTGTGTGTGTGTGTGTGTGTGTGTGTGTGTGTGTGTGTGTGTGTGTGTGTGTGTGTGCCAGTAGTGCTGTGCGAGCACTGAGCGACCAGACACCAGTGTGATATAGCAAAAAATATTGAATAAAGAACGGCGGTGATGCCGGTGAACCGACCTGTTGTGACTGTTCTTTTTCCTCCCTCCCACTCGCTCTCCCACACTCAGCTTTCTAAGAAAGTACAGCTACTGCTCAACCCTCTATCCACACCTTTGTGGTGTGTTCAAGTGAGGTCATCACTAATGTAAACACCTCCTGCAGATATTTTAAGCTGCTCACCCATCACCCCCTCCTGGATAAACAGTGGTAGATAGTATTTTCTTTTTCCTTTTTTCCACAATTACCTCCTTTGTCTTATCCTTGATGAGGGAGAGGTTGTATCCTCACACCATGTCACCAGACAGGCCACCTCCGTCTTATAGGCTGCTTCATCCTATCGCTGCGGTGTCGTCTGCAAACTTCTGGATGATGTCCATGTGAGAGGCGACAGAGTCGTGGGTGAATAGGGTGTAGATCATAGGGACATCCATGTGGAGTGCCCGTGTTTGTGATCATGCTGGCTGAGGTCCTATCTCCAATCCTGACAGAATGTGGCCTGCTAGTCAGAAAGTTTCAAACCCAGTAACAAGTGTGTTGGGTGTAAGCCAAGTGTAGACAGTTTATGGGAGAGTTTGTTGGGGATGCAGAACTGTAGTCCACAAAGGGCATCCAGATCATCTTCTTCTTCTTTTGGCTTCTCCCATTAGGGGTTGCTACAGCGGATTATCAGTCTCCATACCCCCAAGAAGGTCCTGACTGTAACTCCCCCCTACACAGCCCCGTTTGCTTACTCTCTGGGAGGCAGAAAACAGGAGAGGCTACTCCTCACAAGCTGAAAGGGTCAGGTGGAGGAAGTCTGGTGATGAGAATTACTGGATAGGCTTGCAGGCCATGGCAAAAGGAATGTTGTGTGCCAGTGGCTAACACTGCGGGGCTTGAGGCGAACCTCCACTTGGTAGTGTATCTTGGAGGTCAGGAAAGGCCAGACAAAGTGAAGGGTAAGCCACCTAGAGATCTGGAAAAGAGCAACACATATTGCAAAATATGAAACGGAATAGCGCTCTTAGTGAAGCTTTTCAACAGAAAAGCTTGTTGGTGGAGCAACAATTGTAGCAAAGCTCAGGAGTACAGCATTTATCTCAACAGGACAGGGCAGTTGAGCAGTGCTCTCAGTGGAGCTCTGAAGCTGAGGTGGAGTGATGTTCTTTGCAGAGACTGGTGGCAGAGTGACACCCTCTGCAGAGATCAAGACGTCAGTGAAACCTGGGGATGGAGTAACGTCCTCGGCAGGCCTTGAATGGGGAGCAACCTTGTCGGCAAAGCTCAGAGGCTAAGCAATGTCTTCAGTGAGGTTTGGAGGTGGAGTGAAGCATCTTTGCCGGGGCTTGGGCATTTAGCAACATCTTTGCCGGGGCTTGGGAGCAAAGCAACATCTTCAAAGGGAGGGAGTGAAGCAACTTTTTTTTTTGTCGGGCTCAGGAGTGAAGCGACGTTTTTGTCAGGGCTCTGAGACTGGGCAGCACCCTTGATCTGGAACAAATATTGGGCAATACTCCTAGTACTCCTAAAACTGAGGCTGGGCGACACCCACAACCTGATTCTGATTCAGGGGAGAGGACTTACTGCTAGGACAATCAAATCAGCAACAGAGCTTACGGCAGAAAGTTAGATAAAATGAGTAGCAGGGGGTCTTGAGTTTCAGGAACAGCATGGTACACTTGAGTGGCTGGCCTGAAAGGTGAGAGACCACATAAGCAATCCTTTTCCTATGAGTAGAGAACTGGTGTGGGTAGTTGGCGAAGGCGAGCTCAGACTGTTGTAGGAACAGGTTGCAGATGTCCAGGTCTCTGGATAAGAGCTGAAGCTGCAAGGGCGATAGGCTTGGTGCTCCAACTCCAGGAGTGCCAATGTTAGATCCCGCAACTGTTCACGTCAACCACAAACGGAAAATTTGTAGTATTAGCGGTGTATGCGCTATATACTAGTGGGCAGCTCCAATACACATTTGATATGACCTTGCGGGCCAAATATAATTACACCAGATTTGGCCCGCGGGCCTGAGTTTGACACCCCCGGTCTAGACCTTTTCACCATTTGAAAACATTTTGTGCATCATGAAACCAAAAACACAACAAAGGACACACAGAACCTGTATCAGACACATAAGATAACATTCCTCTGGTCTCCTCAGTTCCCATATGGATATGGACAGAAGACATGATGCTACACAGTGGTAAACACGACCCTGTCCAAACTTTATTAGACGTGTTGCCATGAAATTCAAAAAGACTTTATTTTTACCTTTAAATGTTATATATTCTCAGTTTAAACATTTGATATGTTTTTTATTGTGAATAGTATATGAATTCATGATATTTGCAAATATTGCATTCTGCTTTATTTACATTTTACAACACTGATTCTTTTATTGTCGTTGATGAAGCAAGGTCTTGTGCAGCTAATCAATCATCCAGCATGAGCCTGGTGAAGGGTTAATCATTTTGTGTTCCCGTAAATCAGCTGGCCTGCTGCTATCTGCTTGTGTAAATTTACCCTTTGGAAATCTAGTGCAAACAGTATGGAAGATGTATTAAATTGTTTTGCATAAATCATTTTTGCATAAATTATAACGGAACACAGCTCATTGTGCATCTGTTTCTTTGTCTATTTACAAGTGCATTTCTGTAAAAGGCATAAAAATAAAAAAACAAGAGTAAAGATAAAAAAAATGCATTTAAAATATTAGCAACTGCATATATAGTTAATATAATTTACAAGTACATTTTATATCACAACTTAGTTGGAGGAGCAAGTTCTGAGTTAAATTTTGAGTTTGGTTTATTGTCTGTGTGAAGTTTTACATATATTACTTTATTTACATTTTACTCTTTTGTTTACACATGTTTCCTTTGGGGTTCTCCAAGTTTCATCTTCATTCCAAAAGCATACAGGTAGGCAGACAGCAGTTGCATCTTGATCAAGATAAAACAATATTCAATGATTGAATATTAACTGTATGGTGGAAATGAATCTGCAAAAGATAATGCATGTGATGCAAACATTAGTTTTATGTACAATAATTGGCAAATGCAAATAAAACTTTGTTCTTTACAATACAAGCAGACAAATGCAAATCTAAATCCAGAACTATAAATAAAGTATAAACATGAATCATGATCATCAATCCAAGAGCAAGAACACAAAACCAAAACAAGATCCAAATCTTGGGAAACGATAAACAGATATAGTTGTTCCAATGTTTCTCTTGCATAAGTATTCAAATTCTGGACAGGATTAGGTGCTTGCTTGACTGAATGAATGAATGAGTGAAAAAAAGAACAAAGTAATGCAAAATATTTAGGAACGATTACAAAGAAATGCTAGATATTCTGTTGTGTTGCTCCAGTGGCATAACAGATTTCTGACCCTAACGATTTATGTACAATGATCAGATTGTTTTTGATTTATGTAAGTGCACTGCTGTAAATCTTCATTACATTTACTGTATATAATGGTTGTAAAAACATATCTATAGCTTTTAACAGTGAAATGATAAAGAATGTTTTCTTGTTTAAAAAACTATAATTAATTTAAAAAAAAAACGTTATTGTGCTTATTTTTTCTGTATGATGGGTGAAAATAGTTCTCTAAATAAAGTTATACTTTGCTCAACAAAGCAACATTGAACACAGATACGTTTTCCAAATATTTAATTATTAAACAGATCAAACTCCAAATGTTTAATTTCCAAGAATCTCAGCGTAGACAAATAGCCTTGGCCTCATAGGTCATTGACAGGTGAGTTGGAGAGCAAGAGGGAGATCCGCTATGCCTATACCAATACATATTAGTTTATCCAAATCAAAATCTGTGTAGGTGTAGATATGTTTAGCCCACAATGTCTTTGCGATATATTCCGGGAAAACGTGGCATGCTGTGATATCTGGCACCAAGACTTTAGCAGCAGATCCTTTAAATTGTGGCATAGAGACTACATGAATCAGATCCTACATGCAATGTGGATATGCAGGAACAATATCCTGCTGCAAGAGGCCACTGCCATTAGGAAGTACCGTTACCCAGTCAAGTCAAGTCAAGTCATTTCAATCATATCTGGATGACACAGTACACAGTGAAATGAGACAACGTTTCTCCAGAACCCTGGTGCTACTTAAACATTGAGCTACATATCAAAACACAGAGCTAATGCGTAAATGTAAGTTGTCCAAGCCACATAAAGTGCAACCCAGTGCAAACAGACAATACAAAACAGTGCAGGACAAATACACAATAAAATATCATGTTCTTGTATACAAACCCGAATCCAAAAAAGTTGTGACACTGTACAAATTGTGAGTAATAACAGAATGCAAAGATTTGGAAGTTTCAAATTTCAATATTCTATTCAGAATACAACATAGATGACATATCAAATGTTTAAACTGAGAAGCATTTTAAATTTGATTTTAAATTTCATGGCATCAACACATCCCAAAAAAGTTGGGACAAGGCCATGTTTACCGCAGTGTGGCGTCCCCTCTTCTTTTTTACAACAGTCTGCAAACGTCTGGGGACTGAGGAGACAAGTTGCTCAAGTTTAGGAATAGGAATGTTGTCCCATTCTTGTCTAATACAGGCTTCTAGTTGCTCAACAGTCTTAGGTCTTCTTTGTCACATCTTCCTCTTTATGATGCGCCAAATGTTTTTTATGGGTGAAAGATCTGGACTGCACATCCTGAACCATCTAGAGACGTACCAGTGCCATTTGGATCCCACTGCATGTGTGGAGTTTGACATTGGACCTCCTGGAGTGTTTAAAGGCTCTGGCATGAAGAAGCTGAGGCTGGATCTGTGATGATCACAAATGTTGAGCTCAGTAGCTCCTACTTTTATACCAAAGACTGTAGAAAGAACATTTACTTATAAACTTATACTCCAGTAATCATGTTAGTTCTCACTCTCCAGTGTTCTGTATTGTTGAAAGATTTATGATCAAACTCTTGATGTCACCCAAATGAGGATGGGTTCCCCTTTTGAGTCTGGTTCCTCTCAAGGTTTCTTCCTCATAACATCTAAGCGAGTTTTTCCTTGCCACAGTCACCATGGCTGCTCATTAGGGATAAATACACACCATTCACCTTGACTGTTGATTTCTGTAAAGCTGCTTTGAGACAATGTCTGTTGTGAAAAGCGCTATACAAATAAACTTGACTTGACCTGACTTGACTGCAGGCTGGCCATTTCAGTACCCGGATCCGTCTTCTACGGGTTGTCCTTGTCCCCTTTAGTCCGGATGACATGGCGTCCCAGTTTTCCAAAAAGAACTTCATATTTTGATTCGTCTGACCACAGAACAGTTTTCCACTTTGCCACAGTCCATTTTAAACGAGGCCCAGAGAAAAACGCCTGCACTTCAGGATCATGTTTAGATATGGCTTATTTTTTTACTTTTACTTTTAGAGTTTTAGCCGGCGACGGCGAATGGCACGGTGGATTGTGTTCACCGACAATGTTTTCTGGAAGTATTCCTGAGCCTGATTCCTGTTGTGATTTCCATTACAGCAGCATTCCTGTATGTGATGCAGTGCCGTCTAAGGGCCTGTAGATCACGGGCATCCAGTATGATTTTCCGGCTTTGACCCTTACGTGCAGAGATTGTTCTCTGAATCTTTGGATAATATTATGCACTGTAGATGATGATAACTTCAAACCTCTGCTGATCCTCTGCTCATCTTGACTTCTGAGAGACACTGCCACTATGAGAGGCTCTTTTTATACCCAATCATGTTGCCAATCGACCTAATAAGTTGCAAATTGGTTCTCCAGCTGTTCCTTATATGTACATTTAACTTTTCCGGTCCCTTCTTGCTACTTGTCCCAACTTTTTTGGAATGTGTAGCTCTCATGAAATCCAAAATGAGCCAATATTTGGCATGACATTTTAAACTTTCAACATTTGATATGTTATCTATATTCTATTGTGAATAAAATATACGTTTATGAGATTTGTAAATTATTACATTCCTCTTTTATTCACAATTTGTACAGTGTCCCAACTTTTTTGTAATCAGGTTTGTAAATAATATAGAAATGTTATTTATATTAATAATATCAGACCCCTTCTATGTGCCATTGTAAGGAAATAATAAACATCATTGGCTTCACTTGACAGATTTGTAACTTTATAAACTATATGTTAGATATCGTGTAGTGTGTACAGTATAATATTTTGAATGGTCATTGTAGGCATTATTTCTTTTTTTTTTCTAATTTATAACTGTTCTGGTGTCTACATTATTTATGTTTAATGCTCAGCATTTCATTGAAAATTCAGTTTTAAAAAAATATGTTTGCTGTCAAAAACTGAAGATATATTTATTCTGATAAATAATACAAAATACTACAATATAGTAATAATAATAATAATAATAATAATAATAATAATAATAATAATAATAGATTTGTGGTTCAAGCTAAATTGAAATAACGATTGACAAGATGTCCCAATGTCTAGATCATGAAAGTTCAAAGTACGGTAGTGTATTAAACTTTGCATCAAAAGAGGGTGGGCGTGTAGATATTTGAGAGAGGATCGTTATTTTCTTGCACACACACACTTCTTCAGACTGACTCAAATCCAGCAGGCAGGATGCTTGTGGACTTGGTGTGGTTGACGGCAACATTGCTCTCTTTTCCTTTGCTCACACTATGTGAACCACTGTGAGTACTACAATTTACAATAAACATACAAATTCTGATCTTTGACTTTTGGAACGTATATTTTATATGACTAGAAGTAAATGTAATTGCCTGGGACGTCTGGATTTCGATTGATCAGAAGCTGTTGAATCTTTTTGATAAGTTTTAAAAAGTCTGTATGTGTCGTGCTTAATGTCAATCAAGAGTTTCAACATTTTGTAAAAGATTTTAACATTTAAGCATTTTGAATTTTCAAATTTTTAGCAATGGTACAGTGAGATCTGTAGATGTCTTGATGTGAATACAGTGGAAACCCTTTTCTAATTAAATATCTTAATGCAAAATACAATAAAATATGATAATGGTGGACATTTGGGTCTCAGGAGAATAGGGCAGAGTGTAATCATACTTGGTAATGAAGCCATTTTTTTTCTGATTCTGATATATCAAAAGTCCACCAGTGCAGTCATGTGATGAAAATGCCAAATAATAGCTCTTGGTCAAAGTCAGCTTTAAAAAAAAAAAAAAAAGCAGCCCTTGCTGTTTCAGGAGGTGATCAGTAAAAAAATCACTGGAATTGGCATTATATTTTGAGACACCTTTTGCTTAAAAAGTTTCAACGAAAATAGCCCACTAAATCTGATCTGGGTATCAGCATGATTCTTCTAAACCACTTCTTTGTGTTGAGGCAATATGGCTGGCTGCATACAACCACTTCCCAAAGACTATGAAATCTATGAGGATTTTGCTTAAGGGCTGGGAAGTAAAAAAGTGTTCAAAAATTGGATTCCATCTCAGTAACTTCTGTCCATGCAAAGAGAAGGTTTCCACTAAAGATTAAGTAGAACAGCTGTTTTTTGGGGGATATTTTAAATAATTAGGTCTCATGCACAAATGTTCATGTGTGATTTATCAATGTTTGGAAAGAATCACTTTTATTTCTAATAATTTAAAATGACTGTTCTTCGTGGACTATGCAAAAGTATGCAAAATAGTGCTTCAGCCATTATATTTGCTGAGACTAGTTCACAGCAATATTGCTTAAGGATTGTCTCATAATGAATGAGGACTAATATAAAAAAAAAAAAATAGGAATCAATCTGTTCATCTACAAATAAAAATCTAACCAATACAAATGTCAGATCATTTTTTCCACGTGTAATACTATATAACGGCAAACAAAATTGTGAAAAAAACAAAAAACAAATCAGAAATAAATAAGAATGAATAGGGAATATATTGTGATAACCTGTCTATGTCGATCTCAGGTTCATCATGTCAACTTCCCAGATCCTGAAAGTGGGCACAGAACAGAAGGTGTTTGTAGAGGTGCAGGACTATGAAGGCAGTGACGAGTTAATAATCAATATAAACGTATTGAACATCCCTAGTAAACAATTAAACCTCATCAGTAAAACTGTTACTCTAAATCAGGACAACAAATATCAAGCTAATGTTGATATAAAGGTAAGATTCAGTAGGTTTTTTTATTGCCAATCTGTTAACCTAGTAAACAAGAATCCTAGTTTGAACATGTTTAAAGAACATTTTATATACGATTAAGTCTGATCCTCACCAGTAATGCTATGTAGTACTACTCCATGCTCTGTTGCTTCAATCTTCTGGACCTCAATGGTCAATCCCACCATGTCTCAGGGTTCAAGGAAGGCCCGGCTCAGTACTTTTCCCTGTTCTACAACCTGTTCTCGAAAGTGGTGGAATAAACTTCACCTAGATATTTGAAAAGTTTTCGGTCTTTACACACCTTTTAAAGATTTACCTCTTCCACAAGTATCACTTTTACTCAATATGTTCACTCTTTAAAACAGTTTTCAGACTAAACAGTATTTTTAGTCTTTGACTTATTGATTAATTGATAAAGATTTAAATGCAGTTCTGTATGTCCACAATAACAAACATGTACAATTATTGCATACATTTCCAATGTGTACATATATAAAATATATAAAATATTTAAAATATATATGTGTGCCTTATACAGTGAGGAAAATAAGTATTCGAACACCCTGCTATTTTGCAAGTTCTCCCACTTAGAAATCATGGAGGGGTCTGAAATTGTCATCGTAGGTGCATGTCCACTGTGAGAGACATAATCTAAAAAAAAAATCCAGAAATCACAATATATGATTTTTAAACTATTTATTTGTATGATACAGCTGCAAATAAGTATTTGAACACCTGTCTATCAGCTAGAATTCTGACCCTCAAAGACCTGTTAGTCTGCCTTTAAAATGTCCACTACCACTACATTTATTATCCTAAATTAGATGCACCTGTTTGAGGTCTTTAGCTGCATAAAGACACCTGTCCACCCCACACAATCAGTAAGAGTCCAACTACTAACATGGCCAAGACCAAAGAGCTGTCCAAAGACACTAGAGACAAAATTGTACACCTCCACAAGTCTGGAAAGGGCTACGGGAAATTGCCAAGCAGCTTGGTGAAAAAGGTCCACTGTTGGAGCAATCATTAGAAAATGGAAGAAGCTAAACATGACTGTCAATCTCCCTCGGACTGGGGCTCCATGCAAGATCTCACCTTGTGGGGTCTCAATGATCCTAAGGAAGGTGAGAAATCAGCCCAGAACTACACGGTAGGTGCTGGTCAATGACCTGAAAAGAGCTGGGAACACCATTTCAAAGGTTACTGTTGGTAATACACTAAGACGTCATGGTTTGAAATCATGCATGGCACGGAAGGTTCCCCTGCTTAAACCAGCACATGTCCAGGCACGTCTTAAGTTTGCCAATGACCATTTGGATGATCCAGAGGAGTCATGGGAGAAATTTATGTGGTCAGATGAGACCAAAATAGAACTTTTGGGTCATAATTCCACTAAACATGTTTGGAGGAAGAAGAATGATGAGTATTATCCCAAGAACACCATCCCTACCGTAAAGCATGGGGGTGGTAGCATCATGCTTTGGGGGTGTTTTTCTGCACATGGGACAGGGCGAATGCACTGTATTAAGGTGAGGATGACCGGGGCCATGTATTGCGAGATTTTGGGGAACAACCTCCTTCCCTCAGTTAGAGCATTGAAGATGGGTCGAGGCTGGGTCTTCCAACATGACAATGACCCGAAGCACACAGCCAGGATAACCAAGGAGTGGCTCTGTAAGAAGCATATCAAGGTTCTGGCGTGGCCTAGCCAGTCTCCAGACCTAAACCCAATAGAGAATCTTTGGAGGGAGCTCAAACTCCGTGTTTCTCAGCGACAGGCCAGAAACCTGACTGATCTAGAGAAGATCTGTGTGGAGGAGTGGGCCAAAATCCCTCCTGCAGTGTGTGCAAACCTGGTGAAAAACTAAAGGAAACGTTTGACCTCTGTAATTGCAAACAAAGGCTACTGTACCAAATATTAACATTGACTTTCTCAGGTGTTCAAATACTTATTTGCAGCTGTATCATACAAATAAATAGGTAAAAAATCATACATTGTGATTTCTGGATTTGTTTTTTTAGATTATGTCTCTCACAGTGGACATGCACCTACGATGACAATTTCAGACCCCTCCATGATTTCTAAGTGGGAGAACTTGCAAAATAGCAGGGTGTTCAAATACTTATTTTCCTCACTGTATCTAAAATTCATCTATAATCCTCATCTATATCTAAAATTCCAATGTATCAGTACAATTGAATTTGCTTTTAAAATCAACACTGCTAATAAATTTATATAAGTAAAAGCTTCTGTACACAATAATTGTACACTGAATTCTTTGTGCCATAGATTCCCATCAGAGAAGTTGCGTTTGATGTTGACTCTGAGGAACAACAGTATGTTTATTTGAGAGCAGTTTGGGGTAGCCAAACCTTGGAGAAAATTGTTATGGTCTCATTCCAGCCTGGGTATTTGTTCCTTCAAACAGATAAGACGATATATACTCCAGATACCGATGGTGAGTGCGACTACTGAAACTACATTTACATTTATATTTGCGGCATTTAGCAGACGCCCTTATCCAGAGCGACGTACAAACGTGCTTTAAATCTCTAGTAGTGAATAAATCTACACTGGTACGCAAGAATACAAACTCAATATAAATATAACTCGAATTCTACAAACTTGGAAAGTGCTAATTTAGGTATTTCAGGAAGAGGTAGGTCTTCAGTCGTCGCTTAAAGATAATCAGGGACTCTGCTGTACGGACATCTAGGGGAAGTTCATTCCACCACCTCAGTGCCAGAACAGAGAAGAGCCTTGAAATGTACTTACCTCTCATTCTGAGAGAAGGTGGTACCAGTCGAGCAGTGCTGGAGGATCTCAGACAGCGTGGTGCAGTGCGAGATGTGATGAGGTCACTGAGGTAAGATGGTGCTGGTCCATTTTGGCCTTGTAGGCAAGCATCAGTGTTTTGAATCTGATACGTGCAGCTACTGGAAGCCAGTGAAGGAGCGCAGCAGTGGGGTGGTGTGGGAAAACTTGAGCTGATTGAACACAAGTCGTGCAGCTGCGTTTTGGATCATTTGCAGTGGACGAATAGCGTTCAGGGGAAGACCTGCCAGCAGAGAGTTGCAGTAGTCCAGTCTTGAAATGACAAGAGACTGAACAAGCAACTGGGCAGCCTGTATGGACAGAAATGGTCGAATCCTTCGGATGTTATAGAGAAGAAATCGACAAGAACGAGCAACATTAGCGACATGTGGGAAAAAAGACAGTTCATTGTCCATAGTTACCCCAAGGTTACGAGCAGTGGCTGAAGGGGAGAGCAGAGAGTCATGAAGTGTTATTTGTAGATCTTGACCTGGAGATGAATCACCTGGGATGACCAGCAGTTCTGTTTTGCTGGGGTTGAGTTTAAGTTGAGTTGAGTGTCATCTGCATAGCAGTGATAAGAAAACCCATGTGAGGATATGACTTCACCAATGGAGTGGGTATAGAGGGAGAAAAGGAGGGGACCAAGTACCGAGCCTTGTGGGACACCAGTGGTGAGTCTGCATGGGGCAGATGTGGATCCCCTCCATGTTACCTGGTATGAGCGACCTTCCAGGTAGGAAGCAAACCATTCCCATGCTGTTCCGCAGATACCAAGGCTCTTGAGGGTTGACAAAAGTGTCTTGTGGTTGACTGTGTCAAATGCTGCTGAAAGGTCCAGAAAGATAAGTACAGATGATAGCTTGGCTGACCGAGCAGCATGTAGTTTCTCAGAAACAGCCAATAGGGCCGTCTCTGTGGAATGTGCCGCTTTGAACCCAGACTGGTTCGGATCGTGGAGGTTGTTCTGTGAGAGATAGACAGACAGTTGGTTAAAAACAGTGCGTTCCAAAGACTTAGAAAGAAAGGAAAGGAGTGATACCGGTCTGTAGTTGTTGATGTCTGATGGATCCAGAGCGGTTTCTTCAAGATAGGAATGACCCTTGCTTGCTTGAAGGTAGTTGGTACATAGCCAGATGTTAATGACCCATTGATGATTGTGGAGATGAAGGGCAGGAGATCTTGCGTGATGGTCTGGAGCGTAGTTGAAGGGATTGGATCCAGAGGACAGGTGGTGGGATTGCAGGATCGGATGACTTGCAGTATCTCATCTTCTGTTAAGGTTGAGAAGCTTGACAGAGACGTAGTGGATTGTTGGCTGTGTTGTGTAATCATTGTTGGAGAGGAAGTGAAGGTCTGGCAGATTTTCCTAATCTTCTCATCATAGAAGGAGGCAAAGTCATTAGCAGTCAGGAGGATGGAGCAGGTGCAGCAGGGGGGTTTAGTAGAGAAGAGAAGATGTTGTGAAGCTTACGAGGATCTTGTGCAGAGGCCTCAAGCTTTTCCTTGTAGAAGGCAGTTTTGGCAGAAGTCACCTCAAAGAAAATTTGGTCAGGAGTGCACGGTAAGATGAGAGGTCTACATCAAGCTGTGATTTTTTCCACTTCCTCTCTGCAGATCGGAGTTCTCGTCGATTACTGCGCAAAACTTCTGACAGCCACGGTGTGGGACAAGAAGTCTTCTTGGGTCTTGTAGTCAAGGGACAAAGGAAGTCCATGGTTGAGGAAAGAGATGAGAGGAAGGAGTCCGTAGCAACGTCTAAGGGTAGAGAGGAAAAGGAGACGGGTCAGGAAGAGATGAAAGAGTACATGAAGTTACAGAGGAGAGAGATAGAGTGAAGGTTAGGACGGATAAGAGACATGTAAATTATTTTTAGGTTGAATAGGAAGAGTGATTAAAAGGAAACCAGGTGATGATCAGAGATTGGAAGTGGAGTGGCAGTCATGTCTGTAGCTGGAGTAGGACAGGTGAAAACCAGGTCCAGGACATTTCCTCCCTTGTGTGTTGGAGGGCAGCTGTTAAATGTCAAGGAGAAGGTATTCAGAAAAGGCAAGAGGCAAGATGACTGAAGTTTGTCGGATGGGAGGTTGAAGTCACCAAGAACTGTCAGAGGGTGCCGTCAGAGGGAAAGTACTGAGGAGCGTGTCCATCTCTTCTAGGAAGTCCCAAGGGGACCAGGAGGGTGGTAGATGACAATGATGAAAAGGTTGATTGGAGAGGTAACTGAAACTGCATGAAATGTAAAAGAAGAGATGGTTAAATGAGACAAAGGGAGAGGTGTGAAACACCATCTCCGTGATAAAAGTAGACCTGTACCACCACCTCTGCCAATTTCTCTTGGTGAATGAGAGAAAGCATAGGCAGAAGACAGAGCAGCTGGTGTAGCAGTGTTCTGTGGGGATATCCAGGTCTCAGTAAGTGCCAGAAAGTCAAATGTGTAGTGGGAAGCCAAGCCTGTGATGAAGTCAGCTTTCCTTACAGCAGACTGACAATTCCAGAGCCCACCTACCACCGCTGTTTGAGATGGAGACAACAGGGAAGGGTAGATGAGGTTACTGACGATGTGACATCTGTTCTGTGGATAGGAATGTCTGTGTCTGTAAGAGATTACTACAGAGATGGGTTTGAGGCACATGACTGATGTCCCAGTTTGAGATCAATGTGTTTTTAAAGTAAGAAATAGTATAAATAGGACTTTCTAAATAACACTAAGAGTTACTGACTTTAAGGGGGTTACCTACTTGTGGGGACTACCTACTACCGCTACAGGTGCGCCTTCAATATAAGTGAGTAAGCCCTGCCCACAATTCACACCTCAAGTGAGACTGAAACTACTCTTGATTAATCACCTGACCAAGCTAATAAGCACAGACCAACACTCTAGAATCAACTGAGTTAAATAGATATACAAAGTTAGAATCCTACCTTAACAGAAGAGAGTAAATTCAAGATAGAGCTAAAGCACACTAAAGCAAACTACAGTATGACCAAGTAGTAAATGGTTAACAGTGTAACATAATTATTGTTATTGGAAAACTTTATCAAATGTCAATCTTTGTTTATATATCTGATGTAAATGTGTGGGCTTTTATTTCTGAATTCTTATTCAATTTCTTGTAAATCTTCTTCAGTAAAATACAGAATATTTGCTGTGGACTCAACCATGAAACCTGTGGTCAATTCTGTTGTTGTGAAAGTATCAGTACGTAATTTTTTTTTTCATAAAATCTAACAATAATAACATATAAATAAATCAACATGTCTAATATATTTTCATGTCTGCAGACTCCGGAAGGGATTATCGTTGATCAAAAATCAATCAGTGTAAAAAAGGGAGTAATCACAGATATATTTAAACTGGGAAATCCCGTCAGGTTGGTGTTGACTTCTTATGTAAATGATCATCTGTCTTAAATAAATTCTGGATACCCAAAAAAAATGTAAATTAATTAATTAAATACATTATTTAATTACATAAATGTAATAATTAATTAAATTAATTAATTAATTTAAATTAATTCTGCTGTTTCTAAAAAAAAATAAAAACAGTGGCCATAAGTCTTTAGCCATATGATTATTACCATGACATTGCTTTCTGGAATTGCATTACGAAATGAACCTTTAAAAAATAAATGAATGAATAAATATTTGCATGAACATGGTAATATTAAATCTAACTCTTGTTTTTGGATTGGAAGAAATGGAATCTGGAAAATAGCAGCACACTTTAAGGAGAATCCTTATAAGAATTTTACAGCAGATTTCGAAGTCAAAGAATACAGTAAGTATTCCAATAAACATAATACAAATAATTATCAGGTTATTATAACAATAATAATACAAAAAAACTTTCACATTTACAGATATGTTAGAATTGTTGCTTCATTAACTACAAGACATGATTTTTAACAAAGGGATCCAAAGTGACTTGTACTTTGGTTTGTGTGTTTTGAGCTTGAACAGTGGTGGAATTATCTGACAGCCGGAGGAAAAGTCTAAAAGAATAAATGGGCAGCAGGGTGGCTTTGTTAATGCAGCTGCAACTATTGTAGTCAGTTTCAATTGCATGGTCTTAGGATACGGTCCTATCAAGTTTTGTAATGATAAGTAGATAGATCAGTGAGATACACCATCACATTCTATTTTTGTTTAGTTTTTTCAGTTTGCTATCAGATTGTAGAAGAATGTTTCTTCCTCGAGGTCTCAACATGTAGTGAGCTAAATTTTGTAAAATCAGGAAAAATTCAATTAGGCAAGGTCTAACAGCTAGGCATTGTTATCATATTAATTGCCACAAGGGGTGGAACAATCGCAAAAGGCATTGTGTTCAAAAGTTATGACTATAAAGGTACTTTTAAATATAGAGCAAATATGACCCTGATGCTGGCAATAAAGCATTGGGAGCACTTAGCCCAAAGCTGGTCAGAATGTTCCTCAGACCCTCCTCAACCACTGTATCAAATTTTCTAGGCTAAACTAAAATTTTGTTGCCGGTTGAATATTATGTGAGCCAAATATGGTGAATCAATGTACAATATTTGAATAAGGTGCTCTATCAGTTAGATGGAAGCAATTTTATGTTTCTCCTCAATCATTGTCCCAACATTTAAGTTCTATGGGCTGCCATAGACAAACTATTCATAAGAAGAAGTAGAAGAAGAATACCAATAGTAATGACAACAATAATAATAACAATAACAATAATAATTATAATGATGATGATGATGATGATGATGATAATGATAATAATAATATTAAATCCTTTTTAGCAATAATAATAAAAATAATAATAATAATTTCTTTATACAGTGGAACCCCGTTGTACGAGCAGAATTCGTTCTTGAAAATTGCTCGTGTGTCCATTTGCTCGTATGTTCGAACTGATTTTCCCCATAGGAATGAATGTAAAAGTGATTTAATCCGTTCCGAGATCTTATCCGATCGCTTATTTCTGCACTTAAAAAGTATTTGTAGCCTATTTTTAAAAACAAATACACAGCAAATTACCGTAATATAAACATAATTTAACACTTACTCATGTGATAGTGGTTGACTACGAGTGTGAGACACAGCACCATCACTGATTTTCTTGGGAGACATTTTTCAAGATTTCTAGTGAGATAAAAATATAAAACTAAAAAAGTTACTGTGGGAGAGCGTAGGAATACGGGAATAAGGAACGCCACAACAGGTCAGGTGCAAAGGCTTCACATCCACTTTTATTTGTTTTTTTTTTGTGTCGGTCTGCTTAGTGCCCCACGCAGCACATCTCTGGGGCGCGCACACACGCGCACACACAGGCGCACACGGTCTCCTCCTTAAATGCACCCTCCTATCACTTGAAAAGAGAAAACAATTATTAGGTCACATTAACTTCAGGTGAGGCAATCCCCTGCCTATCTGCTCCCGGACCCACCCTCCATTTACAAACCGCCGCTCGGCCACGCCCCCCTGCTGCCACAGTTACGTTTTTGCTGCACTGAACAACGAGAGTGACTGAGTGATACGTCATCAACTAAGCGACTGATGTGACCCTCCACCGAAAACGGGGAACCGGCAGCGTGAGTTTGCTCGTGCCTTCAAAAGTTGCTCGTGATACAGGGTAAACTTTTGCGAGCGAGGTTGCTCGTATCTCCGTTTGCTCGTACAATAGGTTGCTCGTACAACGGGGGTTCCACTGTAGCAGGATACCACTGTTTGTATTACTCAAATTCAGATAAAATGTATTGATCATTATATCGATCTATTTTAAATTAATTTATTTTTTAGGACTGCCCAGTTTTGATGTGAGTTTGATAACTGACAAATCTTTCTTCTATGCTGATGATGAAAGTTTTTCTGTCCAGATCAAGGCAAAGTAAGAGATTTTTTTTTTATCATGTTTGTGCAGCAAAGAACAGATCTACTACAGTATTAAATTTTGTAGCATTACTATGTGCCCCATTGGTGATTAATCTGTTCTTGACAATTCTTCTTTACTCTTCACTGTTTTTAAGGTATCTGTTTGGTGAAAATGTTGAAGGTAGTGCTTTTGTTGTGTTCGGAGTGTTTCAAGGAAATAAAAAAACAAGTATTCAAAGCTCTCTGGACAGGGTTAATGTAAGTCTATGAATATACCATTTTATTTTTTTTATGAAAAAGTTACTAACTTTAATAAAATTCTTAATCTCTAATAAAATGTCTTTCATTAGTAAGTTCAGCAATTTTTCACTTTGGTTTAATGGTTTCCAACAGTACTCTCTTTAGGTAGTTTTATTAAAAAAAATATATATATATATTAAACAGAATGCAATGATTATTTTAATCACAACAGTAAATGTACCATTTTAAAGAAGAATTGGACTCTGCTGGAAGAACATTGTAAATAATTAGGTTAACCAGCAACAGGTCAGGTCATATGAAAGCATCTTAGAAAGGCAGATTTTTTTTTAAGTAAAGATGGGCAGAGATTCACCAATGTGTGAAAAACTTAATGTACAAATCAATATAAAATTATTAGGGCTTTTAATAACTCATCATCTACTGTACATGTCATCAAAAGATTCAGATAATCTGGAGAACTCTCTGCATGCAAATGACAAGGGTGAAGATCAATAATAGATGCCTGTGATTTGTTAAGCATTACATGGGCTCAGAAACACCTCCAGAACTCATTGTCTGTGAATGCAGCTCACAGTGCAATTGCAGGTTAAAGCCCTATCATTTAAATAATAAGCAATATGTTAACATGATCCAGAAATGCCAGTTTTTTTTTTCTGGATTAAAACATATTTAAAATGGACTGAGTCAAAGTGGACAACTGTGCCATGATCAGACAAATATGAAATTGTTTTCGGAAATTATGGATGCTGCATCCTCTGGACTACAGTCCAGAGGGATCATGTGGCTTATTATCAGCAATCAGTTTAAAAGCTTACATCTCTAATGCCATTGGGGTGTTTTAGTGCTTTTGTAATAGACAGCTTGGACTATTTTTTAGAGCAGTTTAAAAGCTTTTACCCAGATGGCGTCTTTTTTCGGAAAGGTCTGTCATGTAATAGCATGAAAATGCTAAACTGCATACTTCATCTATTACCAGTGGTGGACAAAGCACACAAACCATGTACGTGAGTAAAAGTAAAAGTGCTCCCTTTAAACTTTCACTTGAGTAAAAGTACAAAAAGTATTTGCCTTTAAATGTACTTAATTATCTAAAGTACTATGATTCATTATGGCTATAATATCCTATTAGCATTTTTTGTCACAAGACTCGTGCTTGATTAACTCACTGTACATAAAAAGACTCTGATGTTATATTAGCACTACAGAGAACAATGTTTTCAGCATAGGCTTAGAAAAGTCTTTGAATGCTGAACCTTTAAAAATGAAGGCTAATAAGGAGCACTTCACTACCTGTCAACTGTTTTAGCATCATGCGTTTCAAATACTTCGGTGAAACAGGTAACATAGCTGACAAATGAAAAAAGGAAATAGCTAAGGATTTGCAAATCAAAGCATTCTGTTTTTATTTACATTATACACAGCATCCCAACTGTTTTGGATCTGGGGTTTTATGCACCTTAGTTTGAGTCTCTGCAGTAGCCTTATATAACTAACTATAATTAAAATTTATTTTTAGGCAAACTAATTGCTGCAGTTGTTGATAATGTTGTAATAATGCAATAGATAAAAACATATGCTTCTGACCTGACCTGTGCAGATCAAGAAAGGAGAAGGTAGAGCAACTCTAACCAGACAACAGATCATTCAAACCTTTCCAGACATACTTAAACTGGTTGGAGAAACACTGTACATATCTGTCAGTGTGCTCACAAGTACTGGTGAGTAAATTGCATTGTTGTTGCCCACTTTGACTTCAGTTTCAATCTTTTAAAATATTCCAAAGGAAGTTCTTGTTGTTGATTCATATGTAATTGTGTAATGTCTTGTAAATGTACTGAACAATTAGGAAAGGAGTCTCCAGTGTCACCGTTTTAAAAGAGCCAGAATCTGTAACATTTTCTGACTTAAAAACTGTTATAATAACAGAAATTAGTTTGCTACATTTAACAACATGAAATGTAACTACAAATAAATATAAAGTGGATGTTATTCAAAACCATGGATTCAACCAATCTACACACCCTTTAAAAATGAAGCATGTGACTGAGCTCAGAAATAAACAGTTATTAAAAAATTCAGTTTAATGTCCAGCTGCTGAAGCCATGGTCTACAAAGCATTTATGGGATTTTGTCATGGAACAGTATCATTCAATTGTGGGTTACTAAACTGTAGGCAGCCTAGAAGGGAAAAAAGTCTTATGGCAGTGGTAGGCAGGAAGTTGTGCCCATATTCTATCCAGATAAGCTTGGAGGACCAGGTGAAGACATTGTATGCACAGAGGATACAGACCCAGTTTACAATTCCTGGTTATCATCACTTCCTTAACTAATAGGCAGCACTTGCAGGGACTCACACAGAGCAGTGGATATCGGATATAGAGCTTATGTTTATCAGAAGCTTTGTCAGGATTTTGGACTGGATCTACAATTTCCACTAGCAACCACACCTCGATTAACTATGTAAAATGTTTTTACCTGTCTTTCATTACAATACTTAGCACTTGTACATATTCTTACATAACACAGCACTCCCTGGCTTGTATTTGTTTGACATGTTTTTCCATCTGTCCATGACTGTCACATTTTTCCTTGTTTTGGAAATTTTCTCAACATTTATTCATAATTGTTTAAGAAACAATCTGTTAAAAATCATGAGTTTATCAAATAAACATCATACCTTAATGCTGTGAAGCATTTACTTCAAATGAGACTGGTGCTCAGCTCATGAGAGATAGCCCATTATACCTACACTGCCAAAAGCTTTAGAAAACCTCAATTTTTCCAGTTCATACTGAAATGTATGCAGTTTAATGTCTAAACACATGTTGTCTCCTAAAGGGGCTGGGGAGGTCAGGGAGAACCATTGGGGGCATTGTGATATCTCTCAAGAAGTAAACAAATCCACCTAAGCCCTGCCGAATTTCTCCCAAATTTGATCCACCACATAAGGATAAAATCACCATTCCCTGGGTCTCAACCCCTGCCTCGACTTGGTGTTTGCTACTTCGTTCAGAAGGCCCAGGATGTATGCTGCTCTCAATGATAGCAGCCGCCACTGAGCCCACAGGAGGATCTTGCACGCCAGCCTGTACAGGGGGCGTGAACACAGAACGTTGATGTATGAGACCACCGAGGTGTTGTCCGAACAGATCAACATGTGGTGACCTCTGAGGTCCAGGAGAAACTGGTTCAATGCTAGAAGTATGGACAGCATCTCTAGGCAATTGATGTGCCATAGTAAATTGGGCCCTTCCCATAGACCTTGGGCCACTCATGGCCGCTTCCCACCCTGTGAGGGATGCATCCGTCATAAGCATCACGCGATGACCGGGGACTCCCAGCATGGTGCCTTGAGATAAGAACCCGGGATCTCTTCATACATCTAAGGCACCTAGGATGGATGGATGCAATGGGGGCAGGGGAAAGCTGTGAGCGCATAGCGGTCGGACCCCATATGACACCTAGATAAGTGGTTCTCTGTAAAGGAGAAAGCACACTATTCTTGGCGTTCAGCCAAAACCCCAGCTACTTCATTTGAGCGAGAATGACATCTCATTGCTGGGCCACTAACTGCTCTGATCAAGCTAATATCAACCAGTCGTCGATATAGTTTATGATGCGGATGCCCTGAAGTCTCAGGGGAACCAGAGCCACATCCACACACTGCGTGAAGGTGCAGGGGGAGAGGGAAGAATGGAAGAAACTGATATTGATTAGCTTTGCCCTGAAAGCGAACCGCAGGACATTTGTGTGAGAAGGGAGGATGAATACATGAAAGTATGCTACCTTTTGATTTAGATCTACCGTGTCCTCGGACCCCGAACTGAGACACGACCTGCTTGAGGGTCAGCATTTTGACCCTGAGTCTCATGAGTGATCGGTTCAGCTGATGTAAATCTACAAACCCGATTCCAAAGAAAAGTTGGGACACTGTACAAATTGTGAATAAAAAAGGAAAGCAATCATTTACAAATCTCATAAACTTATATTTTATTCACAATAGAATATAGCTAACATATCAAATGTTGAAAGTAAGACATTTTAAAATATCATGCCAAATATTGGCTTATTTTGGATTTTATGAGAGATACACATGGCCAACCTGCAATCCAGATCTTTCACCCTTAGAAAACATTTGGCACATCATAAAGAGGAAGATGCGACAAAGAAGACCTAAGACAGTTGAGCAACTTAAAGCCTGTTTTAAACAAGAATGGGACAACATTCCTATTCCTAAACTTGAGCAACTTGTCTTCTCAGTCCGCAGACATTTGCAGACTATTATAAAAAGAAGAGGGGATGCCACACAGTGGTAAACACGGCCTAGTTCCAACTTTTTTGAGATGTGTTGATGCCATGAAATTTAAAATCAACTTATTTTTCTCGTAAAATGTTACATTTTCTCAGTTTAAACATTTGATATGTCATCTATGTTGTATTCTGAATGAAATATTGAAATCTGAAACTTCCACATCATTGCATTCTGTTTTATGTATATCAGAGGGCACTGCATGCTCCTGTAAATTGCTTTGGTAGGAGCTTTGCTTCAGAATGCCACTCACTCTTTGTATTAATGACACAGGATCCAACAAAGGAGCTACAGTCCATCATACATTCGCTTCCATGTTTGACAGTTGTTGTCACACTTAGGACCTATCCAGTCCACTGCTGGTGCTTCATTACCCAGATACATTGAGATTCTAACACACCCTTTTTTTTTATTTTGGATTTTGAAAACATTTGCCATGTTAAAAATTTGTCTGCCACTTGAACTGCAACAACTGGGTTGTTTCATAAAGTTTTGTTTACTATATAATTCCATGTGTTCTATCATAAATTGAATGTTTTCGGTATAAATGTACAATATTGAAAATAATAAAAATAAAGAAAAGAGATGGTGTGTCCAAACCTTTAACGGGTAGAGTACATCAGTATATTGCAATTTTTCTTTCCAATGATCTGCATGCACCTGTTAAAAGCATGCAAATGGTGTGTAAGCACTGTCTTTAAGAATGTCCCATAACATTGCAACTGTGCGTTTCAGGCAGTGAGATGGTGGAAGCTGAGAGGAGGGGTATACATATAGTCACATCGCCATTCACCATCCAGTTCACCAAAACCCCCAGATATTTCAAACCTGGAATGCCATTTACTTTAAAGGTATAGTAGTATAGCAGTTCTGTTCCGTAATATTTATATAATGTTTTGAACAATACACTAAAATTTACAGCTGCTAGCCACGTTGCTGTATTTTTACAGGACTACAACCATGATCAATATTTACACCATATTACTTTTTAGACCAAATACAGTATTCCACTGTATATAATTTAATATTAAAATATTATACTGATTTCAGCAAATTGTATTTGGGGGAAAAATGTGATTTCTGTTAATTGTACCATATACATGTACACACATATAGAACTTTCAATAAATTATAACAGTAAAAGAAACAGAAAATGGAAAACAGCCTCTAATTTTCATATAAATGTGAAGAAATGGTACAAATGAATTGAGAACAGACATGTTTTATAAAATATATAGTATTTTGACATTG
Source organism: Silurus meridionalis (assembly GCF_014805685.1). NCBI lineage: Eukaryota > Metazoa > Chordata > Actinopteri > Siluriformes > Siluridae > Silurus > Silurus meridionalis. The sequence goes on from NC_060907.1 coordinate 2,921,164, forward strand.
ATATTGACTATAGTGATCTTACCTTAACATCGAAAACAGCAGTGACATGACCAAAAATCAATCCAAACCAAATCAATTTTTCAGAGCAGGTCGTTTGTGTATTATGGGGTAACGTTTTGCTATATAAGAAAAGATATAAGAGCTGCTCAGTGAGGAAATGAGGTAATTGTGAACTGTTTGCTTGGAACTTAGCAACAGTGTTAACAGTTTGGCATTCTCAAGGTAAAACTATTAAAATGGGGAAAGAAAGTAAAAACATATTGAAAACGTAGTTCCAAAATGTTATTCCAACAACAACAACAAAAGGATTTATTCATCCAACATTCATTAATTCTATTAATTTGTTCATTCAATTCTTATAAATCCAGTTTGGCTGCAGTACAAACACAAGCTTCCCCTTTCCCCAATAACTTCTGTTGAAGCATATTAGCTTAGACAGAAACTTAGAAAACTTCAACACATTTGATACACTGAATGCATAGTGTTTCTTCAGTATGACACTGTATTAGTGATGGAGACTGAATATTTACACACACTCTGTACAACATACAGCATCTTACTGTTTTATACAAATACACTACATTACCTCATTTATTTTATTCCATTCTCTTCTATTGTATTTTACTATGTTCTAGTCTAATCTCAGCTATTCTATTCTATTCTATTCTATTCTATTCTATTCTATTCTATTCTATTCTATTCTATTCTAATCAATTCTACTTGGTACCAGTCTATTTTAGTTTATACTAGACTATTCTATTCTAATCAATTGTCAGCAATTAAGAGGATGAAGAGTGGAAAGTTGTTTGGACCAGAAGACATACCAGTAGAAGCATGTCGATGTTTAGGAGAGATGAGATTGTGATTATGAAAGTAGTTGCATTGTGTGTTCGTGGATTTAGAGAAAGGGTGGAGAGAGGAGTTGTGGTATTGTATGAGGAAGTCAGGTGTGTCAGAGAAGTATGTGAAGGTGGTATGAGGACAGTGTGACAGCAGTAAAGTGTGCTGTATAGGAACGACAGACTGGTTCATGTTTGAAGGTGAAACTGCAACAAGGATCGGCTCATGTGAAATTGAGATGGTTTGGACATGTGCAGAGAAGGGACATGGGGATACTGGTAGAAGAATGCTGAGAATGGAGCCTCAAGTCTATTTTATTCTTAATTCTATCATTATTATTTTTATTCTATTTTAGTCAAGTCTAATCTAAACTTATTACAACCTCAATGCAAGTAAAATATTTATTTCATGTGCTTTGGCAACATTATTACAAAAGTTATCCCAATAAAACACAGCTTGGATTTAAATAGAGAGAGAGAGAGAGAGAGAGAGAGAGAGAGAGAGAGAGAGAGAGAGAGAGAGAGAGAGAGGGGCAAGGGCAGAGAGAGATTGTCAGAGAGCATGGGTGCAGGGCTAGATGAGTGCAGAGTGACTGGATCGGAGGACCCAAATACAGGATGCACACAGAGGTATGGAGAAAACAGGCTTCAATAAAAATGGTGGAAAGGCACCATAATCCTGTGGCACGAGGCAAGTGAAGTGCCAGCGGCGGACACAGCGGGGCTTGAGGCGAACTGCTACGGGGTAGAACGCCTTGGAGGTCAGGAAAGGCTAAATGAAGCATGAAGCTCCAGGTGGCTGCCCCAAGCACTTTCTGCCCGATGTGATGAGGCGGCGCGACGCCTCTGAGGGAGGTCTGAGGCGCGCGACGCCTCTGAGGGAGGTCTGAGGCGGCGCGACGCCTCTGAGGAGGTCTGAGGCGCGACGCCTCTGAGGGAGGTCTGAGGCGCGCGACGCCTCTGAGGGAGGTCTGAGGCGGCGCGACGCCTCTGAGGGAGGTCTGAGGCGGCGCGACGCCCTCTGAGGGAGGTCTGAGGCGGCGCGACGCCCTCTGAGGGAGGTCTGAGGCGGCCCGACGCCCTCTGAGGGAGGTCTGAGGCGGCGCGACGCCCTCTGAGGGAGGACTGAGGGGAATGCTTGGCAGGGCAGACAGGTTTGGGTGCATGCTCGGCAGAGCAGACAGGTTTGCGGGCATGCTTGGCAGGAAGAAGAGCTTGGTGACGTTTCCAGTCAGGCAGGACGGCTGAGGTCGGCCCTTTCAGGAGGTTGTTGAATATAACTTGGTTTGCGACAGATTGTTCATGAAACAGACGGAAATAATCGTCTCTCTGCTGGGGGCTGAGCTTTAGAATGTCCACAGTCACGGTTGGGTCCCTGAATTGTCGGTCTACAGTGAAGCTGGCCCAACACTTCAAAACAGCCGCTGGGTCCATCTTTGGCCAGATTATTCTGTCAGAGCGCATGAGTGCAGGGCTAGGTGAGACCAGAGTGACTGAATGGGAGGACCCAAATGCAGGATGCACACAGAGGTATGGAGAAAACAGGCTTTAATAAAAAGTAGTCAGACTGAGCAATGGGGCAAAGGCAAAAACAAAGTCCAAAAACAGTCCAGGGTCAAAAACACAGGCAAAACAGGGCAATGCAGGAAAAGACAAAACCAAAATCCAAAACAGTTAAAAAATCCAGAAACCAGCAAACTAGGCAAAACAGGGCAGAGCAAAAACATAAATTACAAAACAGTCTAAAGTCCAAACCAGGTAACTAGGGAGACAGAGTAAAACAGAAAATAGGTTTAGGATAAGGAACAGGATACAGAGCAGGCAGGAAGGCAATAATAATCTTAGGGGTAAGGAAGCCGGTAAAATAATCTGCCCATGAGTTAAAGTCTTGATTGTCCTTATATACCGGGAGGCGCGAGAAAAACGGCAAGATGGCCGCCGACCCGGAAGTGCTCACGGCGGAACCGGAAGTTCATGCCGCAAAACCGGAAGTGCACCCAGTGTGCCCGGGAGATCCTGACAGAGATAAAGGAACAAAGAGATTGTTTGAATTTCTATTACTGCAGCTGATGTGGGTTTTAAGTTTAGTTAATCAAATTTCAGTGCCCACTTTTAATACATCAAATATTTGTATGAAATAACTGAGCTGAGTGCTTTTTCTCCCCCAGGTGTTCGTGACAAACCCTGATGGGACACCGGCGGAAAACATCAACTTGCTGGTGTCTCACGATGGCAGAACTGGAACAACGGATTCAAACGGCATAGCTCAGATCCTCTTAAACACCAAACCCTCAGATTCTGAGCTGAAGATCAATGTAGGTTTCAGTTCCTCAGTCAGGTTACTAAATATTAAATTTCTCTATCAAAAATGTAAAAAAAAAATAAATAAATAAAAAAGAACATTCAATGTATTTTTTATAGGATTCTACAGCATTTTTTTTATAGGATTCTACAGCATTTTTGTTTTCATTTTCAAAATTCTCTCTCACACATGGATTTTCACTTAGAACTAACTGAATGGGTGAAAAAATTAACACTTCGTTTTCCATACATATTTTATAAAACCGCATTAGATCTAGAATTCTGCAGCTCTAAATCACATACAAAGATACTGCCATAAGACTACATACATGTACATAATAAATAAATAAATCAATAAATCAATAAATAAATAATAGTTATTAGAGAGGTAAAAGAAAGAGGGTGAGAGAGAGAGAGAGATAGTAGTGTATGTAAATGACTTCAAATCTCTTCCTGAAACACTTATAGTGCTTATCCCCCCTGTTTTTCTATTTATTTATGTATTAAAAATTACAATGTGTGCTATAATTCCTCCCATAAGAGATTTAGTCTAATGGTATCTCAAGAAACCTAGTGCAGATTCCAAATTGCTTTTGTATGCTGCTGTATCTACTGTAGCGCCATCTGTAAATACCATAAATATAAATGTAGCTGCGTCTGTGTTTCTGCAAAAAATGATGCGGTTGGAGTTTATTCCTGGTGCTGATTTTCATTCTATTTCTTATTTGAACATTTTCTTCTGTAGTTTGTTAAATGCCCCTTTTGCTTCAAACCATTCATCAAAATCAATGTATTAATCATACAAGTTACAACACACACACAAAAATCCTCCAAAAGCTCTATAAGGTCATTAGGAAATGTGTACAATCGCTGTCTCACTTTGTGTGGAACTTTAACCGTATGTCACTATAGTTACAGGTGTTTATATGTATATACAGCACATTAATTTAGAACACTGATTTAACAGACATACGCAAACTACCTGTGTATTTAACGCTCTGAACTCACACCTGAACTTCCAGCCATTTACAATCCACTGTCCAGGGCACAAATTATGTACCCTGTATTATGGTCTGATTTGATTTATTGTAAATGTTTTACTGATGACATTTATCTTAATATTAAATGTACAGCTGCCAGCTAAAAAGTGATTATTATATGAAATCAACCACATTCCTTCTTTGCCTTATGCCAAGTCTTAAGCATTACTATGTTTCACCAAAGGTACAAACGAACGTGGAGAGCCTTAAAGGCAGGGTGGGAAGTCAAGCAGTTAACACATTCACAGCCTACGCCTACAAATCCAGCTCCAAAAACTACCTGCACATCACCTTAACTTCAGCAGTGATAAATGTTGAAAGTCAGAGCAGTTTCACGCTGAATATACAGACTTCTGAAGATAAAACTCAAGATATTACTTACATGGTATGTCATTTAAAAAAAAAAAAAATTCTCTCAAATTTGCAGATGAGCAGTTTTGGTTCAAATTACTGCAAAATACTTTTTCTTGTATTTTGGGTTATAATCATGTGTATCACCACTGTTTTTTTTCTTTCCAGATCTTAAGTAAAGGGCAGATTGTGCACACTTCAAAAATACAGAGAGTAAAAAATAATGTGATATCAGAAAATATATTTATCACCAGACAAATGCTTCCTTCATTTAAACTGCTGGCGTATTACCATGTAGGAACTACAGAGGTTGTTGCTGACTCCATCTTGGTTGATGTGAAGGACACATGTAACAATAGGGTTGGTTGTTTATTATTATTATTATTATTATTATTATTGTTGTTGTTGTTCATCATGAGTAATATTAGATAGATTGATGAATGTCAGAATGCCAGAACTCATTGAGCACATGCTACCATGACAAACCAGTCCTCGGATCTGGTTTGAAGCATGACCTGCTTGAGGGTCAGCATCTTGAACCTGAGTCTCATGAGAGAGCGGTTTAGCTGACATAAATCTAAGATAGGACGAAACCCCCCTTCCTTTTTGGGAACTATAAAGTACCGGCTGTAAAACCCAGACTTTCTTTCTGATGGAGGGACCACCTTGATGGCCGCCTTCCTCAGGAGTGTGTTTACTTCCTGTTCCATGACCAGAGCCTGCTGGCTTACCACCTGAGGAGGCCGGGACAGGGTGGGCACTGGATAGAGCAGTGCGGTCTGCCTCTTCACGGCCGGATCCCCAGAAAGTCCAGTGTCAGGACCTTTTCGTCAAAGACTTCCTGTTGAAGATGACAGTCCTCAGATCTGTCAACTTACGAGGCTTTGACATCGAGCGCCACACAGGATCCATCATAGGGGGAGAGCGAGTCATGACGTTTCTGCACCCCCCCAATGGGAGGTGGAGGGTTGCGGTTGGGGCTGCGCCCGCCGAGCAAACCACATGTGAGCGCTGACGTATTGCGTAGGGGCTTTGTGGGTAATGTGGCATCGCATTGTAACCATGTTCTTTCTGCCCCATAATGTGGGAATATACAGTAGAACTGGGAGTGAAGGGGGCGGGCTGAAAAAGGTTTTCTACATCCTCAAAGCAAATTGTGCGTTCATAGTGATCTTCCTCGTCATAAAACCATACACTTGCTAACAGACGGTCACCTCTTCTCTCAACCTGGATTACACTACTCTTTCCCATAACTATTCATGGTGTGACTGATTAACTTCATTCCCCTGTAGTTACTGCAGGTCTGCCCTTCTCCCTTATTCTTAAAAACCGATACCAGCACACTCCTTATCCATTCCACAGGCATCCTCTTACATTCCAAAATATTATTAAATAATTTCGTTAAAAACTCCACTGCCATCCTCTCCTAAACATCTCCATGCTTCTACTGGTATGTCAACTGAATTTACACTCCATCCTCTTAAAAACTGCTCTCACTTCCTCCTTACTAATCCCATCCACTTCCTGCTTTACCATCTAAGCATTCTCCAACCTTCTTTTTCTCTCATTTTCCTCATTCATCAGCTGCTCAAAATACACTCTCCTAACTAGTCAACACATTTCCATCTGCATCCTTTATTGCTCTAACTTGTAGCACATCCTTCCCAGCTTGGTCCCTCTGCCTGGCCAATCGCTACAAATCCTTTTCTTCTTCCTTAGTGTCGTACGTCTCATACAGCTACTCATATGCCTTTTCCTTAGCTTTTGCTACATCCCTCTTCACCTGCTGCTACATCTCCTTGTACTCTTGCCTACTTTTCTCATCTCTCTTTAAATCCCAATCCTGTTTCGCCAACCTCTTTCTCCTTTTGCTTTCCTGCACTTCCTCGTCTTTTTGTCTTCCTTTCTATTTCCAGATGTCACACTAAGTACCTTTCTAGCTGTCTTCCTTATCACTTCTGCAGTAGTTGCCCAATCATCCAGCACCTCTTCACCACCACCGAACCCCTGTCTGACCTCATCCCCGTACTTCACACTACAGTCTTCCTCATTCAGTTTCCACCATCTTATTCTTTTTTTCAGGCTTCACTCTCCTCCTCATCTTCTTCAACTTCATAACCACCCTCCAGACCACCATCCGATACTGTCTAGTTACACTGTCCCCTGCCAACACCTTACAGTCTCCAATCTCCTTCAGGTTGCATTTTCTGCATAGAACATATCCCACCTGTGTGACAGAGAAAACGTCTCTAGGTTACGTATGTAACCCTAGTTCCCTGAGGGAATGAGACACTGCATTGAAATGCTTTGTCCATGCTCACGTCCATGCTCTGAGTAATAAGTCTAATCAGTCAAAATTTAAGACAGGCTGTCACTGTCGGGGTGACGTCATGACCAGGGAATATAAAGTGCACCTGGAGAGAAGACTGCTTCAGCTTCTGTAACCATGAAGGAAGCGCTGAAGTGGTGGCGGAGGTGTGGCTAGAGACACAGCCTCTCATTCCCCTAATGGAACTAGGGTTACATACATAACCTAGAGACGTTCCCTTTTAGTAATTAGAGCTGCGTTAAAACGCTTTGGGAACAAGATTCCAATAACACCATACCAACCAGTCCCTGACTAGTGTGAATGAGCACAACTGATTCAAAGGACAGAGGTGCCAGGAGTGGCACAGAGGTCAAGGTTGTAAAACCTGGCAAAGGTGAGACGGGTGGACCACCCTGCAGCGTCACAGAGGTCTTAGAGGGACACTCCAGAGGACCAAGCTGCCACACTTTGGGCCGAGTGAGCTCTGACCCCGAAGACACAATAGTGTCAATAATCCACCTGTTGAGCGTCTGCTTATCAGCAGGATGGCCTCTCCTTGGAGGGCTGTAGCAGATAAACAGTTGTTTCGACTTTCTCCAGGGATTCTCCAGGGACCCAAACTGAATCATATAGACTCGCTCTACAGTGCGCAGGACCCACTGGGACATGTCTGGCAAAGCCCTCCAGGCAGCCAGGTTCTCCCTTAAGGGTATGAGTCTCTCGAGACTGACCTCTGGTGTGTCCAGAGCCAGGGCAGTGCCCAGACGTGGCTCTAGAAATGAGACCTCCTAGTCCGCAAAGATGCCGGGCACAACCAAAAGAGGGAGCTTGGTGGAGCTGGCCTTGCCCTGAAACACATTTCGTGACAGGGTTAACGAACCAGGTCCCTGAAGGGGCTGGGGAAAAATGGGGACCAAGAAAAGCAGTGCTACGCACCCCCTGACCATCCCTCCACAAATCGGGTCAGAACCTTTTGGCCGAAGCCATCTTCCTGAAGATGACAGTCCTCAGATCTGTCACCTCACAGGGCTTTGACCCAGGGCACCGTGCAGGATCCCTTACAGGGGGAGATCATGGCGCGACACTCAGTCCCTGACACCATAGCCATATTTCCTGAGCCCCGAGATGTTGGAATAAACCGCGATCTTGGGGCTGAAGGGGTGGGAGGAGAAAGCATGTACATGGTAGAAAAAAATGCAGTGACAGTCAAAGATCTGGCAGGACCCCAAAATCCTGCTGTGTTTCCACCAGAGATCGATGACTTGTTCATACCAGAAGGTGTCTGAATGACATGCTACAGCCTGAGGCTTACAGTACAGCTGCCTATGTAATACCACTGTTTGTTATTGCCTTTGGTTTTGCCCATTGATTTGGATTTGTCTCCCTGTGTCCTATTAAATCTGATTAACCAGCACTTGCATCCATCATCCCTCATATTATCTGGCAATGAATATTAGATTAATGTACTTTTCCATTATCGGTTTATGAGATTTCAGAGTTTTAGAAGTATTATTTATATTAGTTTGATACTTTTGCTCACCTTTAAGCTGTTGAATTATGGATATTAGTTAGAAGGTGTTAAGTTGTATACGGTGTAAAGTTTGTATACAGACAATCCATTTTGCACAACCATCTGTACTGTACTTGTGGGTGCTACTATGTTACTGTTTTTATCCTTGTCTCATGTAGTTTCTTAAAACTGGAGACTAATTCGATTAATTTGACATCAGTATGAGAAATGCATAATGATGATACATGCATGATCTGTTTGAAATGTTAAAGATTATGAATGTTGTTGTTTTTTTTTTAATGACCATTGACATTTGATACTGATGTATGTCATGTTTGTATATTTGTCAAATGTTTTAGTAACTGATTTTTGTCTTTCCATATTTTTCCTAATTCATCAAGTTTCATCTGAGTATAGATGAACCTCTCCCAGCATATTTACCTTCTGATAACATCAATTTAAAAGTTACTGCTGCTCCTAGTGCAAGTGTTTATCTGGTTGCTGTGGATAAAGGTGTCTACATTCTCAATAACAAGAACAGAATAACTCAGACCAAGGTGAGTAATTAACACTAGGCTTATCCATGGATACGTCAGCAGATAAATAGCTAATTGTAAAAAGAAACCACTGTACCAATAAAAAAAAAAATTTGGATTTCACTTATTGTAATTTTAAAATAAATACTTTGTAAACCTAACTATGAGGACCATCACGGAGCCTGCAAAGTCTAATAATTTCTGTTGTCTTTGATAATAATGAGTATGTAATGATGCACTGTGTAATGAAACACTATTTGGAAATCAAGAACTGGTGGTTTGTAATGGTGTTTGTAAAGAAAACCATTATAATTTCTCAGATTTTTATTTTTTTATTTTTTTTCAACAAAAAAAGCTTTACTCTGCATGGTCATTTAGATAACATTCAAATTAGTGAGTAAGTAAGGGGGTTATTAGTTACTATTATTATAATATATTTTATTCAGAAATGCAATTTTTTTTTTTTGTTAATGCAGTTTATTATTATTAACATTTGTGATGTACAACATTAGAGCAGTTTACATTTTTAAAACAATTAAAATAAAATACCTGCTTATAAATGGGCTGTTATATATATGTAGCTGTCATGTCACCCCACCAGAGAATTAAACACTTCTAGTTCATAGGTCACTTTCTGCTTATAGAAATGTCATATTCTGCATATATACAGTTCTGAATTGTCCACATTTGATGCTATATAATTAACAATGTTGGTGAAGTGGTCTGAAGGTGATTACATTTGTAGTTATTACACTGCTTTTGTTGTTCCCAAACTAACAGATCTGGGATGTTGTAGAACAGCATGACATCGGCTGTACAGCTGGAAGTGGGAAAGACGCTATGGGGGTTTTCTATGATGCAGGCCTGCAGTTCATAACACAGACCGCAGGAAGCACTGCTGAGCGAAGAGGTATGGTAAACCCGTTATGTTTACACAACTGTAATCTGATATAATCAAATCAGAAACACAGAAAGTGTAAAAGATGTATGACCATTTACATTACACTTCTTTAAAAATGTCCAGGCCATGTGACAAGTGCAAATTTCGCTAAATTCTTCTAATAAAATCTTCAGTAGTTCTTCAATAAAAACACTCTCCTACATCAATATCTCCCTGACAGTGAGCCATTTTTCTTCTCACCTCTTTTTTTTTTTCTTGCCATTTTATAATTGGGGTAACCATGAAACTACCCTTAGTGTAAGGATTATATCCATGTATTATACTTCATATCAGCCACTGGATTTCCATGGTCCATGTTACACGATTGTGGTCATTGTTAAGTTGTTTTAGTTAAGTCCTGGGTCTTCATGCTCAGATTTATGGGTTTCTTTGTGGTTTTTTTGTGCTTTGTTTTATACTAATTTTACATCTTCTCCACCATAATGTAAGGCTGTCTTCTTTAAGATGGTGATAGATATGAAAATGTAATATAATATTATATACAAGTAAATCAGAGATTTCTCCTCCTTAATTTTTTTATTTTTTTATTGGCAAAGTCACCACCTGTGCACCTGACTCGAAAAGAAAGCGGCGTGCCATCACCAAATCAGAGCTCATAAGCACTCTAGGTTAGTACTATTTTTTTTAAATTAATAGATTCATACTTGTTTGTTTTACTGTATATAATAGATAATAACATTTAATTCATGTGCATGGTGACTCATTTTTTTCAACTTAGTGAGCAAGTACAATGATAAGATAAAGCGGTGTTGCAGAGACGGATTGGTGGAAAACCTTCTGGGTTATACATGCGAGCGAAGAGCTGAATACATAGAGGGTGAAGTTGAATGCCGCCAAGCCTTCTTGCATTGTTGCCAGAAACTTGCAGATGTAAGAAAAGCAGCTGTGCAGGAAGAACTGCACTTTGCCAGAAGTAAGTTACAGTAGCATTCTAAAGATTCTACAATGCATTATGGGGGAACAAAAGAAAAATTTAATTTGAAGAAGGTTCCTATAGATGGGTAGGAGGTTTAGAGATGGTGGTAAATGTGATGACTCCTGGTAAGGTTTTTTATCACTAGATTTTAGGTTGTGTTATTGGGAATTTGTGATAATTCAGTGTAATAATTGTGTGCCCCCTCATTGGGATTGGGGAGTGGCTTGCCGCTCTCAGAAGCTTGGTAAGAGGTCAGACCTGAAGAAGATAATTTCGGCCAAGAAGTTATCCTGAGGCTGGTGCACCCAAGACCATGGAATGTTGCCCCTTGAGGATGGGCATGAGAAATTTTCACAGAGAAAGTCAGAGAGAGTCTCCTCCCGGCACCCTCAGGGGACCACTGTACTATCCGGGTTTTCCAGGGGGGCTGCAGTCTCTAGCAAAATGTTACATGTTTGGTTGCCTGCTGCCACATTTCAGAACACTGAACACCTAACCTCCCCCAGTAAAGTTTAGTGTCAAAACTAGTGCACCTTTCAGAGTACCTGGCAACAGGGAAACTATTGCCAAGCATCTCTCTGTGGGTCGAAAGGTTAATAGAGAAGGGCTGCATGATAGTTTGTGCATCATACTCCATATTTCAATAGAGTGGAATCCACTACTGTAAAACTGGATCAAGCATGATTGCTCTGCTGAAGGGGCTGTTCAGACAGAAAGTCAGGATACTACAGAAAATACTACGGTATTTTCTACTTACCAAGAAAATGGGGGGGTGTTACGTCCAATTTTAGAATTTTGCAATTTGACCTTAGAACATACAGGTTGAAAATGCTGACAGTCATAAGGTACTGCATTTTAGATACAATCAAAGGATTGGTTTGTGAGAATCTGCCTCAAGGGTGCATACTGCCATATCCTTTTTTTTGCCATAACTTAGGAAGTCCTTGAGGTTCGCTTTTGGGGCTGAAGCTTACCAGTATCAGGCTTTTCTTTTCAGCCTAGCCTTGTCACTGAAATATTCTCTGAGAAATATAATATGTACTGTTTATGCTGTATTACGATGCATGTTAAATGTAATATACAAAGCATTTCCCTTTCAGGAACTCGAGCTGCATCAAAACGCGCTGGGAAGGCGCCTGACTGTTCACGCTCTGAAATAATGTGTCTAATTAGTCAAAAATCTGAGGTGATGTCAGGACCAGGTGTATAAAACGCATATGAGTGAGGGCAGTGGCAGCTTTTGTTGATCAGAAAGCACTCTGTGTGTTGTGTTGTGTGCCAGATTGTTTGTCAGATTGCTTGTCAAAAAAAAAAAAAGAAATGTATGTATGTATGTGTGCATATATATATATATATATATATATATATATATATATATATATATATATATATATATATATATATATATATATATATATATATATATATATATATATATATATATATATATATATATATATATATATATATATATTTTTTTTTTTTTCTTTTCTGGGAGCGGAGCATGCTAGTCGGTTCTTGAGAAAGCCAGTTGCATGTCAAAGCCATCGCTCCACCACCTCGCTGTTCTGCCCCACTCTCGCTGAGGTGGAGCGGCGGCAGTTCCTGGGGCTCACAAATGGACCTCGCAGAGGGTTTTGAGATGGGCTTGTCCCTTTCTTCAACCTTACTTGCTTGGTCCAGCACTCAGTCACATGCCTTTCGGCGGATTCTTCCCCCTGCAATGAGAACATTAGCGCCGCCTCTCTTCCTCTGAGGAGTAATAAAATAAAATGAATAAAATGAATAATAACTGATAATAGGAAAATAAGCAGTAAGCAACCTGTGCCATAGCCAAGCTACATAACTTGGACGGCTCATGAGCAAAAAGTCCCTCTGTCCAGTAAGCTGGAGGAGCGCTTTTCTGACACCAGGTCACAACCTCCATGTCGGGATCTCCCGTTCTTTCCAAACCTGTACACTGCAGTGTCATGGTCATAGGTGTAGCCCCTTCAGCCCCTTTCAATGTTGTATTCACACGTTATGGGGTGGAAAGTACATGGGTATGGAGCGATGCTGCGGGTTGAAGAGACGCTTGCGAACTATCTCTCTCCCGGGATTGCTTCCTCCCTCTAAACCCTGACATAGGAGTGGGAGGTGCCCCGGGCACCCATTTTGTTGAGCTTCGCCGTACGGTGGATCTGGCTCTCAGAACCACTAAAGAGACGGCCAGGGCCATTGTCTGGTCTATGGCTGCCCTGGTGTCCACAGAAGGCACCTGTGTCTCACTATGTCAGAGATGTCTGATAGAGACAGGGCCATACCGGGTTCTTCCATTTGGCCTTGCTCTTTCACCCCGTACCTTCACAAAATGGGTGGATGCGGCTCTGGTTTCCCTTAGGTCTCAGGTTATCTGCATTCACAACTACATCGATGATTGGGTAATTCTAGCTCAATTTGAGCAGTTGGCAGCCCAGCATCGAGATGTCATTATGTCACATGAAGGCATTGGGGTTTTGGCTGAATGCTGGGAAGAGTGTGCTTTCTCCATTACAGAGAACCACCTATCTCGGTATCGTATGGGATTTGACTACTTTGCGTGTAGAGCTTTGCCCTGCCCGCATTGTGGCCATCCTAACGGCTGTCAGGAAGGTCAGAGAAGGGCAGTCTCTCACTTTCAAGCAGTTCCAGAAACTGCTAGGGCTTAAGGCAGCTGCGTTCAGCATGAATCCACTAGACGTGCTGTACATGAGACCCCTTCAGTGGTGGCTCAGGACCCATGGGTACTCACGGAAGGGAAACCCCCTCCGCATCATGAAGGTCACGCGGTGAGGCCTACTTGCCTTAGATGTTTGGAGAGATCCCCGGTTCCTACCCTGTGCTGGGAGTCCCCGGTCATCGCGTAAAGCTAACAATGGATGCGTCCCTCACAGAGTGGGAAGCAAACATGAGTGGTTGCTCCACCCAAAGTCTGTGGGAAGGGCCCCATCTATGCTGGCACATCAACTGTCTAGAGATTCTGGCCGTGCTACTAGCACTGAAGCATTTTCTCTCGGACCTCAGAGGTCACCACGTGTTCGTCTGTACAGACAATACTACGGTCGTCTCCTACATCAACCATCAAGGTGGTCTGCGTTTGCGCCCCCTGTGCAGGCTGGCGCACTAGATCCTTCTTTGGGCCCAGGGGAAACTCCTCTCTTTGAGAGCAGTTTACCTCTTGAGCCGGATGAACGAGGCAGCAGATATCCTGTCGAGGCAGGGGTTGAGACCCAGGCAATGGCAGCTCCACCCGATGTGGTGGTGCAGGTTTGGGAGAAATTCGGACGAGCCCAGGGGGATCTGTTCGTGTTTTGAGAGACATCGCACTGTCCCCTCTGGATCTCACCTCATGGCTCAGGCGTGGCTAAGGCTGCATCTGTATGCCTTTCCCCCTGTCCCACTGCTTCCAGGAGTTCTGGAGAGAGTTTCCCGGGACAGATTCTGTCTCCTCCTGTTAGTTTCAAGGTGGCAGAGTAAGCCACGGTTCACGGACCTGGTAGCTGTCCTCGAGCACCCTCCATGGGAGATTCCTCAGAGAAGGGATCTCATTTCCCAGCTCGGGGGTGCCATATTTCAACCCCTCCAAAGCTGTGGTGGCTGCGGCCCCTGATGGGGCTCCGAGGTTCTGGTCTCTTACTGAGGTGGTTAAAAATCATTCTCCACTTCAGAGCTCCCTCCACAAGCAGGTTGTATGCTACCAGGTGGCGTCTGTTCTCCTCGTGGTGTGAGCACCACCAGCTGGATCCAGTCCACTGCTTGGTTGGTTCAAAGCTGGATTTCTCTAGGGACAGTTCACCAACGGCTTGACTCTGTCCACCCTAAGAGTCTACGCATCCACCATTCCAACTTATCACGCCCCTGTGGCGGGGCAATCTCTGGTAGAGTCCCGATGATAACATGTTTTCTCCGTGGCACCTGAAAGTTGAGGCCCCCGGTACGACCTAAAGTGCCTGGGTGGGACCTGGCCGTTGTTTTGGGGGCTCTGTCTGACACGCCTTGTCACACACGCCTTGAGCCTCTAGCTGAGGCATCTTGGAGGCACCTTTCAATCAAGAACGCATTATTGTTGGCCATCTACTCTATCAAGAAGGTAGGGGACCTGCAGGCCCTTTCTGTGGCACCCTCCTTCCTTTAGTTTACCTATAAGATTACTGGCATTCTATCGTCCTCCGTTCCAGCCCCCGGACCAGGTGAAACTGAACCGGCTCATGCATTGGACACCTACCTCCACAGGAAAGGTCTTTGGTGAAGGACCGATCAGCTGCTTGTCTGCTAAGGCCCTCCCAAGAGAGGCCTCCCTGCTAATAAGCAGACTATGAGCAGGTGGATTGTTTATGCTACTGGTCAGTCTGGCACTCTTGGACACTTGTTCCCAAAGCGTTTTGACACAGCTCGAGTTCCTGACAGGGAACGTCTCTAGGTTACGTATGTAATCCTAGTTCCCTGAGGGAATGAGACGCTGTGTCTCTATGCCACACCTCCAGTGTCCCTGCAGTGCTTCCTTCTCCCTAACAGAAGCTGCTGCTGACCCACTTATATGCGTATTATACTCCTGGCCGAGACTCAGGCACATTCCCAAAGCATTTGGATGCATCGTCTTGTTCCCTCAGGGAACTAGGTTTACATACGTAACCTAAAGACAATTTTCCATATTATTTAAGGTGAAGAGAAAGAGGCAAATGACCAGTCTGACGAAATTACATCACGTTCAGTCTTCCCTGAAAGCTGGATGTGGGACAAAGAAGAGATTCCCAGGTATGAATGAAAAAAATCGGTCAGTAGGAATTTTTTGTGCATTGCAGTATTAATGCCATTTTTCTTACAACTGAGCAAAAGTGATTAATACAACCACATTAATACAATACAAAAGTGATTAATACAAAATGATTCACAAATATGTTGGCTTCTTTTGAGTGGCTTTCCAAGAGTATGCATTTTAGTGTCACATTGTAATGGAAAAAAAATCTCAAACCCTCAGCAATCTCAAAGAAGATCAAACCTTTTTATTTTACAACACAAGGCTGGCATGCTGGCAGTGTGTCACAGCAAGGTTTTAACCAAAAATGAGCCTATTAAAAAAAAGTCTATAGTGATTGCATTGTGGAAAAATACTGAAGCACAAAAAAAAGGAAAACACTGATGCAAAGAATCCAAAGAAAGCAATGCAAAAAAAAAAAAAAACACAAAAATGTACACCAAAGTCTTAAGAGGCAGGTGCTAGGGCAAAAAAAAATTATAATAAAATAAAAAAAAAAAAAAAAATATATATATATATATATATATATATATATATATATATATATATATATATATATATATATATAAAAGTGTATGTGTATGTGTGTATATATATATATATATATATATATATATATATATATATATATATATATATATATATATATATATATATATATATAATATATATGTAAAATATATATTTTTTTATTTTATTATTTTTTTTTTTTGTATATGTATATACACAGTAGAACCCAGTTATGTCAATGTCCTAGGGGGTGGCCAAAAAGCATCGAGATAACCGATGATCGAGATAAACGAAAATCAATATGGCGGCAATATATTAACGTGCTTGAAATTTCTTTATGTACATGATGTGCGTTAATAAATGAGAGTGTGTATGAACGTGTTTTTGCAGGGTTTTTTTACACAACAGCGTTGCCACGATTTGTTTGATAAATGCATGCTATAAAAATACATACAGTACATGTTTGTTAACTGTCAGGAATCCTATATGTGTATATATTAAATAAAAGTATAAAATAAACAAAAAAAGAAAAACCGTAGCCGGAGCAGTCGTGACGGCAGCCGACCTCACCGGCGCCATCTTGGACAACAACGGCAGGATCGGGGAATCCGCGGATTCCCCCTTTCTCAGCTGCTTTCTCTGAAGCTCCCGGCTTCAATCGCGCACATATTGTGCTCGTTTAGCATCATCACCAGCTCCTATTTAAACTTCCACACTCTCACTGTCCGTTATTGTTGGGATATGTTGGTTCACGAGCCGGCGTCAGGAACAGGCTGAGGGCACGCGCACACCGCGCTCCCTTTCCAAGTATCCTGTTAGCCAACGTCCAGTCACTGGAGAACAAGCTCGACGACCTCAGGGCAAGGGTCAAGTTCCAGAGAGACATTCGGGACTGCAACCTTCTCTGCTTCACCGAGACATGGCTGAACCCAGCGGTACCGGACCACGCCATCCAGCCGGCCGAGTTTTTCTCCGTTTACCGCATGGACAGAACACTGGAGTCGGGGAAGTCAAGAGGAGGTGGAGTGTGTCTGATGGTGAACAACCACTAGTGTGACAGCGCGAGCATTGTTCCTCTTTCACGCTCCTGCACACCAAACCTGGAACTACTGACCATCAAATGTCGGCCCTTCTATCTACCTCGGGAATTCAGCTCGGTTATAGTCAGTGCCGTTTATATTCCACCTCAAGCGGACACGGACACTGCAGTATGGGACTTACATGAGTCACTAACGCAACATCAAACACAGCATCGGGACGCTGCGCTCATTGTGGTCGGAGATTTCAACAGTGCCAACCTCAAGCGCGCACTTCCGAACTTTTATCAGCACATCACCTTCCCCACCAGGGGCGAAAGAACACTGGACCACTGCTACACAACATTTAAGAACAGCTACAAGGCACAATCACGTCCACCGTTTGGGAAATCGGACCATGCTGCCATCTTCCTCATGCCTGTTTACAAACAAAGGCTGAAACAGGAAGCTCCGGTTCAGAGGGAGGTCGCGCGCTGGACTGACCAATCGGTGGCCGCTCTGCAGGACGCTTTGGATGACGTAGACTGGGACATGTTTCGGCGCAGCTCTGATGTTTACGGAAGCGGTTGTGGGATTCATCGGGAAACTAACGGATGATACGGTGCAAAAAAACACTATCGGAACGTTTCCCAACCAGAAGCCGTGGGTGGATAAAACCATCCGCGACGCTCTGAGATCCCGCTCCGCTGCCTACAACACGGGGCTCACCACCAGGGACATGGATGAATACAAGGCTGCGTCTTACAGTGTTCGCAGAGCGGTGAAGGATGCAAAGCGGCGCTACGGGAGGAAACAGTTCCAACAAGGTGGCTTCAGGAGCCTGTGGCAGGGACTAAGGACAATAACGGACTATAAAACACCATCTTCCAGAATGGTGAATGCGGACGCTTCTCTGGCAGATGAGCTAAACACCTTTTACGCTCGTTTCGAGGCTGCAGCTAACCACACTAGCGGCGCTAGTGGCACAACCAGCATGCACGCTGAGAGAGCCAGAGAGGTAAACACATTCACCATCTCGGAGCATGACGTGAGGAGGGCATTCAAGAGAGTGAATACCAGGAAGGCAGCAGGACCAGATGGAATCACAGGTCGGGTTCTGAAAGCCTGCGTTGACCAGCTAGCACCGGTGTCCACTGATATATTCAACCTCTCTCTGAAACAGTCTGTTGTCCCCTCATGCTTCAAACAGTCCACCATTGTCCCTGTCCCGAAGAAACCCCAGCCCGCCTGCCTCAATGACTACCGCCCTGTAGCTCTGACCTCAGTAGTGATGAAGTGCTTTGAGAGACTGGTCAGAGACTGCATCACTGCCTCACTATCGGACACACTGGACCCACTACAGTTTGCGTACCGTCAGAACCGTTCGACTGAGGACGCAATTGCACATCATCTCCACACTACTATCAGCCACCTGGACCAAAGAAACGGGAATTACACAAAGATGTTGTTCGTGGACTACAGTTCAGTGTTTAACACCATAATTCCCTCCACACTCACCTCTAAGTTGGAGGTCCTGGAACTCAGCTTGCCGCTGTGTCAATGGATCTCAAACTTCCTGACGGACAGACCACAAGCTGTACGGGTGGGAAAACACACCTCATCCACCCTCACCCTCAGCACTGGAGCGCCCCAGGGTTGTGTTCTGAGCCCCCTGCTGTACTCACTGTACACATATGACTGTGTGGCCACTTCCAACTCCACAACCATCATCAAGTTTGCTGAGGACACCGTTGTGGTGGGTCGGGTCTCCAACAACAACGAGACGGCCTACCTACTGGAGGTTAAAAACCTGGAGAGATGGTGCCAGGAGAACAACCTTCTCCTGAACGTCAGCAAGACTAAGGAGTTGATCGTGGACTTCAGCACGAAGCAGGAGCGGTCATACCAACCGCTAAACATCTGCGGGACTCCAGTGGAAAGAGTGGACAGTTTCCGGTACCTGGGTGTTCACATCACACAGGACCTGTCTTGGTCCTGTCACATCAACACCCTGGTGAAGAAGGCCCGGCAGCGTCTGTACCATCTGAGACGCTTAAGGGACTTTAAACTACCCTCTCAGGTGCTTAAGACTTTTTACACTTGCACCATTGAGAGTGTTCTGACGGGTAGCATCACTTCCTGGTTTGGGAACAGCACCATGCAGGACAGACAAGCCCTCCAGATGGTGGTGCGTTCAGCTGAACGTACCATCCACACCGAGCTCTCTGACCTGCAGGACATCTACGGCACACGGTGCAGGACCAGAGCCAGGAAGATTATGAAGGACCTCAGCCATCCCAACAATGGACTCTTTTCTCTGTTGCGTTCGGGGAAACGCTTCCGCTCCCTGAAGGCGAACACAGAGAGAATGAGGAGGAGCTTCTTCCATGAGGCCATTCGGTGTTTAAACCAGGAAACACCCAGGATCTAAAACTGGCCCACTCTCCATCATCACCCTTTTTCCCCTGCACAATCACACTTTTCGTGCTATGGCACATTATACACTGGACTTGCACAGCACAGTGCACTTTACATTTCATATTTTCTTTTTCATATTTATTTCATATTTTTATATTCTTATTTTTACACCACACCTTACTGCACACGGACACTCATGGACAATCAAAATCCATGCCTAACTTGTTTACTGTTGTTTACTGTTTAACTGCACACTGCCATAAACATTTTCTGTGTATGTGTATATATATATATATATATATATATATATATATATATCTTTATTTATCTGCCTTCTTTTTCTTGTTATTTATTTTTCTTTTAAATTTTGTTATTATATTTATATTTTTATTCTCCTTTTTCCCTATTTTATTCCCTCATGCCGGACCGTCGTTAAAAGCATTTCGCTGCATGTCGTACCCTGTATGTATGTGTATGTGACAAATTGATTTGATTTGATAGAAGAATCCAAAGAAAGCAATGCAAAAAAAAAAACCACAAAAACGTACACCAAAGTCTTAAGAGGCAGGTGCTAGGGCAAAAAAAAAAAAAAAATATATATATATATATATATATATATATATATATATATATATATATATATATATATATATATATATATATTCATTTATCTCGAAAATCAATATGGCGGCAATATATTAACGTGCTTGAAATTTCTTTATGTACATGATGTGCGTTAATAAATGAGTGTGTGCATGAACGTGTTTTTGCAGGGTTTTTTTTACACAACAGCGTTGCCGCGATTTGTTTGATGAAGGCATGCTATAAAAATACATACAGTACATGTTTGTTAACTGTCAGGAATCCACCTGCCACGCCCCTCGGCGTGGCAGGTGCTTTCTCAGCTGCTTTTCTGAAGCTCCCGGCTTCAGTCGTGCACATATGGTGCTCGTTTAGCATCATTACCAGCTCCTATTTAAACTTCCACAATCTCACTGTCCGTTATTGTTGGTATATGTTGGTTCACGGCGGTCGTTGTTATTGCTCATGCGTATACGGTACGTGCCTTCCCACCGGCACTCTCTCAACGGCTACGCTTTTCTTCCCAAAGTGCATCGCGGATTCCCCCGATCCTGCCGTTGTTAACTATGCTTTTGCTGCTCATCCCACGTTCCGCGCTGCACTCCTACTAACACTAGCACTAACTAACAGCAGAGATTCACCAGTATACAATACAACACCTGTAGTATCTGTAAGGCTTGATTTTTCCGCCACTTTCGCGAGTTCTTCTGCCGCTGCACAGTGCCGATCGACATAACTGACGTTAAATGGCAAAATTTTTCCCCCTTTAGCTCGAGATATTAGGGTTTCGGTGACATAAAAAACATAACCAATAAAAAAATGGTTAGACAAACTTAATAGGGTTGTCGAGTTAACCGAGGTCGAGATAAGTGGGTTCCACTGTGTGTATGTGTATGTATGTATGTATGTATATATATATATATGGGAGAAAGATCCAGAAGCCAAAAAAAGTGAATGACATGAGTAACAATCCTTAACAGGTAGCAGGAACCACAGGGACATGCAGGTAAACATAATGGCACAAGTAACAATAAACAAAAAATTATATTATTTATACACAAAGTCTAACAAGATCCTGGGTGCAATCATGGCCAATTGGACAACCAAATGCCATCTTGTGGTGGAACTGAGAACACATGGGGACAACACTCAGAATATCCCCCAGATCCAGACATCTTTAAAACATTTTCTTCAGGTTAATAAAAGGGAATTTGCAAGCATTTTTAAATATTCCATCAATATTACTTCCATTATATTTTTGATAAGAAACCTTTCCTGTAAAATACAGAGATATCATCTGTAGTGAGTGACCCAGATAAAAAGGAGGTACAGGGAAGTGCAAGTAGCTCCTTGTGCAGTATAAATAATTAATTAATTAATTAATTAAATAAATACATTTACTACAGTGAGGCAACATATTGCATCCCATGCAATTTCTGTTTCTCCACACAGTGGTACTACTTTCACAATTCGAGATGTTACCCTACCAGAATCCATCACCACCTGGGTGCTCACTGCTGTCAGTATTTCACAGGAAGGTAAGTAGGTTCAAATTCATATTGTGCCAATAATCAGGCTTATTGTGTTTATGCTACTTATACTTATTATATAATTTATACAAAAATTATTTTGCTAGTAAAAAACGTAGTTGTTCAAATTTATATTCAAATATATATTTATAAAGACTGCTTGTTTTGAGAACAAAATCCCTCCCAAAAAATAAAATACTTATTGTTTCCTGTGTTCTTAGGTATTTGTGTGGCAAATCCATATGAGCTGATAGTTAGGAAGAACTTCTTCATTGATCTGAAATTGCCGTACTCTGCCTCAGTCAATGAACAAATAGAAATCAAAGTGGTTATCCATAACTTAAACAACAAGCCCATGAAAAAGGTTTTTTGTCGGCAAAACATATGCCTTTTTTTACAGAATTGTATGCTCAAAGCCAGCAATGATATGTAGAACAATAATTATTTTCAATGTTACTCAGGTCTATGTGGAGCTGAAGGAGACCGAAGAAATATGCAGCATGGCCAGCTTTAAGGAGAAGTATCGCACAACTGTCAGCGTTGATAAACAATCGTCCAATGCGGTTTCTTTTGTCATTATTCCTCTTAAGGCAGGAAACCACAAAATCGAGGTGAAGGCCTTTGAACTGGGAACACAGATAACAGACGGTGTGGAGAAAGTGTTGAAAGTAGTGGTGAGCTTTTAAAATGATTCATTGGTAAAAAAAATAAAATAAAATTCTGGTAAACGTAAATAAATTATTGGACACCTAAACATCACATCTATATGGGCTTGTTAAAATTTTCATTTAAAAAACACTGGACATTTCTTACCGGGAGTTTGGTTCTTGAACTTGACAAGCAAAAATATTTAAATATCCTTAGCATATTCACATTTGTCATATTTCCTGTGTTTGATGTTAAACCTCTTTCAAATCATGTTAACTTTTCAATAACTTGAGATTTTGCTAATTTTAAGCATTTACTTTTAAAACAGAAGTCAAGTCATGTTAAGTTTATTTCTATAGCACTTTTCACAACATACATTGTCTCAAAGCAGCTTTACAGATTAACAGTTAAGATGAATAGTGTGCATTTATCCCTGATGAGCAGCCATGGCCACTGTGGCTAAGAAAAACTCCCTTAGATGTTATGAGGAAGAAACCTTGAGAGGAACCAGACTCAAAAGGGGAACCCATTCTCATTTGGGTGACATCAAGAGTGTAATTATAAATCTTTAAACAATTCAGAACACCAGAGCGAGAAAGAGTGTAAGATTATAAGTAATGTTCTTTCTACAGTCTTATACAGTCATTTGTGATTATAAAACTAGGAGCTACTGAGCAACTCATAAAATAGCTCAACATTTGCGATCATAGTAGATCGAACACCAGTTTCTCCATGCCAGAGCCTTTAAACACTCAAGGCAGTCCGATGTCAAAACTCCACATGAAGTGGGATCCAATTGGCACTGGTACGTCTCTAGATGGTTCAGGATGTTTGTGGGGTCGGTATCTACTTCTTTAAAGGTCCACAATCTTCATGAGGTGGGATGTGACTGGGGCTGAAGCAACCTCAGGAAGCCTCGGGATGGGTAGAGAAAGAGAAGCAGTGGAGAGAAATTAGCATAACTGCTGTTCATGATATTAACAGCACAAGTTGATAATGTGCATGTGATCAGATGTTCTTGGAGCACAAGGTTATAATGTGAAGTGTGTTATGTGTAGGCTTTGCTGAAAAGATACGTTTTTAATCTGCACTTAAACTGGGATAGTCTGTCTGAGCCCTGTACACTGTCAGGAAGACTATTCCAAAGTTTAGGAGCTAAATGTAAGAATGCTCTACCGCCTTTAGTGGACTTCACTATTCTAAGAACTACTAGAAGTCCGGAATTTTGAGATCTCAGGGAGCGTGACGGATTGTAGTGTGTTAGAAGGCCTTAAAGATAATTGGGAGCTAAACCTTTTAAAGTTTTGTAAGTAAGAAGCAGTAGTTTTTAGTCGATTCGAAACGTAACAAGTAGCCAGTGTAGGGACGATAGGATTGGGGTTATATGATCATATTTCCTCGACTTTGTAAGAACTTCGGCTGCTGCATTCTGGACAAACTGTAGCTTGTTCATTAATGATGCAGGACATCCACTTAGTAATGCATTACAATAGTCTATTCTGGAGGTCATGAATGCATGGACAAGCTACATCAGATATAGAGAACATGTTTCTTAGCTTAGCAATATTTCTAATGTGGAAGAAACCTGTTTTTGTAACTTGGTTGATATGATTTTTAAAAGACAAGTTGCTGTCTAAAATAACTTTCAGGTCTTTTATCGTTTAACTAGTGGTTACAGAACAGCCATCTAAATGCAGGTTGAAATGCTGGAGTTTCTATGTACTGGTTTTTGGGCCAATGAGAAAAAATCTATGTCTTATCAGATTTTAATAATACAAATAGAAAGGGACGTGAACTTAAGATAGGGAGGAGTTAATAATATTCAGAAGAGGCTTACCAGCTGTATGTAACACTTCCTTCAATAGTTTAGATGGAATGGGATCTAACTGGCATGTTGTTGATTTAGCTTTGGTAATAACATCATACAGCTCTTCCTGTCCTATACATGTAAACCAGTGTAGTTGTGGAGTTTGGATCAGGAGATGCTGTCAGAGGTAGGACCACCAAATTATTTTTTCAAATACTATCAGTTTTTTCATAAAGACCTCACTAGTATACTTTGATGGAATATTTTGTTTAGATACCTATTTTGTAGTTAACTTAGTTACTGTACTGAAAATGAACCTGGCGTTGTTTTCTATTAGTTTGCTCGGGTGTTCAGCTTTGGCAGTTTTTAGCGCCTGTCTGTAGCTGAGCATACTGTATTTATACGCAATTCTAAATACCTCCAATTTAGATTTCCTCCATTTTTTTTCACATTACGGGCTGTTCTCTTGAGAGCATGCATATGACTATTATACCAAGGTGCAGGTGCTTGTCTCAGATGTTGTTAGTCATTTCATCAAGATTATTAGCATTTATGGGTTTAGTGTGAAATTGAGATAAATCAGGCAGGTTATTTATGAATCTATCCTTAGTGGTCGGAACAATAGTCCTACCAAGTCGATAACATGATGAACATGGCTTATATGCTCTACCAGTAGTGATTACAATGAGGTAATGGTCTGTGATGTCATCACTCTGAGGTAAAATATCTACGTCTGTGACGTCTGCTATTACTAAGTCTAGTGTGTGGTTAAAACGATGAGTTAGGTCTAATGATGTTTTATTTAACCCCAAAAGAGTTTAATAAGGCATTGTTGCATCAACTACATAAATATTAAAATCTCCTATAATAAGCACTTTATCAAAATTGATCAAGAGGTCTAAAAGAAAACGAGCAAACTCTTGAAAAAAATCAGCGTAGGGCCCTAGGGGTCTCAACACGGTGACCAGAGCAAGAGACAGTAAGGGTTTTCTATGTATCTCTGTAAGTACAACTTTAAGAAGGAGCCCTTCAAATGATTTAAACCTGAATCCTAATCTCTAACTAACATTAAAAAGGGCACTATAAATGGTTGCTACACCACCCCCATGACCAGTCTGTGAGAGGCAATAAATGTAGTCAACACTAGTGATAGTCGAGTTAACGACCTACAGGCACAAGTCAGGAAGACAAAAAACAATTTAGGATTATTTAAGGAGGAAAAAAGGATAGATAAATAGTGAAGTTTGTTTAAAAAGGGCAACAGAAATACAAACACGGAACTCACGGCAAACAAGTCAAACACAGGAAGCTACGTCATCATGACCAGAAAGTATAAAACACACATAAAGTCAAAGTAAGTGGTAAATGTCCTAAAAGCAAGCGATCGTTCCAAATGTGCACAAAGCACAGCCTGTGCGTCGCGCTCATTGCACCGCATGCTTTGTGCTCGCATGTGTATGTGATCCCTCCGCTCCCACTTCTCGCGGTTTACAAATAATCCAAGGAGGGGAAGGACAGTTCCTTACGAACCCAGAAGTGGGGAGCTCCTGGAGGTTGTGACAGGTGCCCTAGAGAAGCTGGATATAGCTTGGCCAGCCTTCGTCCAGTGAGCTCGACAAGCATTTTTTTGTTCACGCCGTCACAGCCTCCATGTCGGGGTCTGCCGTTTTTTGCACACCATGGCGGTGTTGCAGGCATACCAAGCAGACCTGCTTGGGGAGCTGGATGTGGGAGACATCATGCCGGCCAGATCCAAGAGCTCCGCCGTATGGTGGACCAGGCCCTACAAGCCACAAAAGAGATTAGTAAAGCCAGTGGCCAGTCTATGGCCACCCTGACGGACACAGAGAGACATCTGTGGCTCACCCTGTCCGAGATTTCTGGCAGGGACAAAGCCATGCTGTTGGACGCCCCTCTCTCACCCTAAGGCCTTTTTGGTGACCCCGTTATCTCAGTAGAAAGGTTTCAGGAAGCAAAGAAACAATCAGCAGCATTCCAGCGGTACCTCTCACTCCGCTTTCATGGGGGTGCTTGGTGGGCACAGCCCCTTTGGGAAGAGCATAGACAGTGTCATGACGCACTCCCCCCCCCGTAAAGTATCCCGCACAACGATCTGGCCCGAAGCCACGTGAAATGACAGATCTCAGGACTGTCATCTTCAATAAGAGGGCTACGACCAAAAGGGATGACCAGATGACCGGAGGTTGTATAGCATCGCCTTCTTTGGTGCCAGTTTCTCTACGGCTCCCTCGGGGACCTGGCTCATTATTCCTGCGACAAATGTGTTTCAGGGCACAGCCAGCTCCAGCGAACTCCCTCCTTGGTTTCCGCCCGGTGTTGTTGTGGACCAGGAGTTCCCACCTCTAGAGCTGCACCAGGGCACTGCCCTGGCTCTTGGTGTTCTGGAGGTCAGTCTTGAGAGACTGATACCCTTAAAAAAACACCTGGCAGCCTGGATAGTTCTGCCAGACTTTTCTTGAAGGGTCCTGCGCACTGTAGAGCGAGGCTATATGATTCAGTTCAGGTCTTGTCTGCCCGGTTCATTGGGCTCTGTCTCACTCTGGTGGAAAGCAAACAGGCTCTGGCCATGGAAAAAGAAGTAGACACTCTTCTGAGGATGGAGGCCATCAAGGTGGTCCCTCCATCCTATTCTAGATCTACGTCAGCTGAACTGCTCTCTGACGAGGCTCCAGTTCGAAATGCTGACCCTCAAACAAGTCGGGTCTTAGACCAGATCAGATCCAAGATCCTTTTCGGGTAAAAGCGTACAAATATCGGGTCCTTCAGTGAGAGAGCAACTTACTTGAGAGAGCAACTGAGAGCAACTAACATCCCAGGCGGGTTAAACGAAGCAGCAGACACCCTGTCAAAGCAGGGGTCCAGACCTGGGCGCCTGCACCCTCATGTGGTGGAGCAGATCTGGGAGAGGTTTGGACATGTTTGCATCTATAGAGACAATGCCCTATCCCCTATGGTCCTCAGCACCAATTGGACCCAGTCCACTGCCCAGTTGGTTCAGCGCTGAAGTTCTTGCAGGAACAGTTTGCAAAAGGATTATCTCCATCCACCATTAAAGTCTTTGCGTCTGCCGTTTCAGCGTCAATGTCGCGCCAATGTCGCGGCATTCACTGGGCAGAGACCCACTCCTGACGCATTTTCTCCATGGCACCTTTGCCTCAACCTCGGGTCTGACAAGGAGTCCCTGAGTGGGACCTGGCCGTAGTGCTAAAGGCTCTGTCCGAGCCTCCCTTCGAGTCATTGGCCGAGATTTCATTGATGCTCTTGTCAATTAAGACTGTGTTCTTGCTAGCTATCTGCTCTCTGAGGAGAGTAGGTGATCTACAGGCCCTCTCTGTGGCACCCTCCTTTCTGGAGTTTACTCCAGGCATGGCCAGTGCCTTCCTGCACCTCAGAGCGGGCATTCAATCTTTCTCCATTCCAGACCCCAGACCAGGTCCGAGCACTGAACTGTTATGTTTACAAGACAAGTCCTTGGAAGAAGTTGGAACAATTGTTCATCTGCTAAGGCCCTCTGAGGAGAGGCCTTCCTGCTCATAAGCAGACCCTTAGCAGATAGATTATTGACGTGAGGATTTTGTCTTCTTACGGGTCCTCTGGTCTCACCCACTCCATTCAGAGTCAGAACGCACTCAACTCAAGCCTCTAAGTCTTATTCATCCAGAGTGTCCCTCCAAGCCGTAATACGTAACCTATAGACGATTACTGTCTTCCTGGACCAGGACCCAAATCACCTACTAGTCCACCCACTGAGCTTGTAGCAAAACTTTTTATAGAACTCCTGTTGTCTTTGACTGGCAGTTTATAATCAGTATTTTGGAATTTATTTAAAGTCAAACATTTAAATTCATTCAAACCCTCTCTTTTGTAGCAGCAAATAATTGACAATCTATAATGATGTCCATGTTTTTATAACGCCAATTCCAAAAATGTTTGGACAATGGGCACAATTTAAATAAAAACAGAATGCAATGATTTGCAAATCTGATAAATTTATATTCTATTCACAATAAAAAACAAATGTTATAAAATTGTAATGATGTAATTTCAAAAAAATTTAATTTTGAAATCGATGGCTGCAAAATGCCTCAAAAAAGTTTGGAAATGTCAGCCAGCAGTGCGCACACTTCTGGTTCTTCCACTTACGCAGCTCCCACTTCTGGGGTAGCGAACTCGCAACCGTCCCGGCTGCCATCTTGCTGTTGCATAAATGGACGCGGATTCCTCGCGTTCTCTGCCAGATTGTCTCGTTGGCTTCCATATCCATTTGAGACATTTCTGCCCCTCGTTTTTTACTTCCCACGTTTTTGGTTTAGGTTTTGAATCTACCGGTTTTCTCGGATTCGCGCAGTGCCGCCAGTCATGGTATTTTTATCCGGGGCGAATGCTGAAGTTTTGGATGAGGAACTTGCTTGCCAACTGGGCATTGAGTCCAAACCACTCCCTGCTCAACTCCTGGTCCGTTTTTTCGACGGCCACGTTCTCTATTGGGTCACCCACCGCACCAAGCCTCTCCTCTTTTCCACCGCTGAAAATCATCATGAATGGTTATTGTTCCCCATCATCCCATCACCGCGAGCACCTGCCATGTTCGGTTTCCCATGGTTGCAGAGGCACAACCCTCACCTGCACTGGACCAGTGGCCGGGTGTTGGGCGCCTCTACCACTTGACTGGTCCTGAAAGAGAGGCTATGACTGATTACATCTGGGAGTCCCTCTCATCTGGGATCATCCGCCCTCCCTCTTTCCTGGCATGGGCAGGTTTCTTTTTTGTGGAAAAGAAGGACAAAAGCCACCACCCCTGCATTGACTACCGGGGACTTAACTCAATCACTATTAAGAATTGGAACCCCTTGCTCTTGATGTCTTTAACCTTTGAGCTTCTCCAGGGAGCCACCATCTTTACTAAGCTAGACCTCCGTAACACTACCACCTCGTACACATTCGTGAGGGGAACAAATGGAAGATAGCCTTTAACACCCCAGCAGGCCACTATGAGTACTTGGTCATGCTGTTTGGACCTCACTAATGCCCCAGCTGTCTTCCAGGCCCTGATCAATGATGTCCTTCGGGACATGCGCCTTTATTTTTTGTCTTTGTCTACCTGGACGACATATTAATCTACTCCTGCTCCCTGGAAAAACACCGCTGCCATTAGCACCATTGCTGCCCCCCTACACCTTCTCACCTCCACTTGTCAGCCATTCACTTGGAATCCTGAGGCGAAACAGGTCCGGTTCACCTCTGCACCTATCCTTACTCTGCCCGACCCTTCACAGGCAATTTGTCATTACGGTTGATGCCTCTTTCAAGGGCGTGAGAGCCATCCTGTTGTAGAGAGGAGCCACTGAAAACCGCCTCCATCCTTGTGCCTTCTTCTCACGCCGACTAAATCCCACAGAACAGAACTACTCCATCAGGGACTGCGAGCTGCTGTCCACACCCTTTCATTGTGCAGACAGACCATTGCAACCTGGTGTATCTATGGGCAGCCAAGCATCTCAACCCATAGCAGGCCATGGTGGGGGCTATTTTTTGGATGTTTTTGTTTTACCCTGTCATACCGTCCAGGCTCTAAGAACAGCAAACCAGATGCCCTGTCTCAACTGGGTTCCCGCGAAGAGGAGGAAGGGGAAGACCCAGGTCACATCCTTCCTCCGTCCGTTTCCGTCCGAGTTCTTCGCTTGGACATTGAACACAAGAGCTACTTCGAATACAAGAGCTACTTCGGGGCAGCCCACCCCGGATGGCTGTCCAGAGGGTAGACTTTATGTTCTGTACCAGAACATGTGTCACTGACGGTGGCCCCGTCTTCACTGTGCACCTTCTCCTATGCTCAAGACGCAGAGGAAGAGGCTTACAATACATTGTGGACTGGGAATTCTACTGTCCTAAGGGACGCTCATTGGTGCCTGCACGTCACATTTTGGATCCCAACCTCATTTCCTGTTTTCACCGGGAACACCCAGACCAACCTGGTGGGCAGTCTGGAGCCGGCCTAAGGGGAGGGGTACTGTCAGCCACCGGTACTTCCGCTTCCGGGGTAGGGCAAACTTGCAACCGTCCTGTGCGCCATCTTGCCATTGCATAAATGAAAGCGGATTCCTCGCGTTCTCTGCCAGATTGTCTCGTTGGCTTCCATGTCCATTTGAGACTTTCCTGCCCCTCGTTTTTTGCTTCCCGCATTTTTGTTTCCGGTTTTGGATCTTCTGACGGGAAAGGAGCATGTTTACCATTTTGTAGCATTACATCTTTTGTCTGTATACATCTGGGAACTGAGGATACCAGTTGCCGAAGTTTTGTGAGATATGTTCCTAACTGCTCAACAGTTCTGGGTGTCCTTAATTGTATTTTTTGTTTTATGACGCAACAATGTTTCCAAATGGTGAAAGGTCTAGGCTGCAGGCAGGACAGTTTGCTACAAAGTCATGCTATTATAATAGATGCAGTATGCAGTGAGCATTGTCTTGCTCAAATAGTCAAGGCCTTCCCTAAAAAAGAAATTTTTCTGGAACGGAATACTTTTTGTTGCTCTAAAACTGGTATATATCATCCAGCATTGATGGAGCCTTTCCAAATGTGCAAGCTTCCCATTATTTTTTCCTTAAAAATACATGAATGTACAAAGTAATTTTTTTTTTGTTTATTTTATTCTAGTATGTTCTATTTAAACTATGAATATTTCTAGTTAGTTATTTTGGGACACATTTTGGGAATGAGGTTTAATTGGCTAGATGTAACCAGTTGGAAATTATTGCAGCAGGATGTAAAACATTTTATTGTGTTTGGATTGTTAGTAAAACACCATTTTCTTGTTTGTACTCTGGTTCTGGTGCATGTGAAAGACTCAGGGCATTTTGACGTACACAGGAGAGCTCACTTTAATATTAGAGCCTAACAAGCACGGTAAGTAAACACTCTTATGTGTTTGTTATTTCAGCATGCTTTTGCCTACCAGATTTCAGGAGCAAAAATAAAAAATCACTGGTGAATAATCAATATTTTATTTGATTCTTATTATTAGGGTAATAATAATCTTTCTCATGCTGTTTGTCTTTGTCTGGCAGGAGGACGGCAGCGATCAGAGATTAATAGGCCATTCCTGAACAACCAAATGCCAGACACAGATGCTCATACCTACATAGCTGTTAGAGGTAATATTTCTACAAAACATTTTAAAACACAATTTCACATAGTTATTAGAGGAGCCTTTCTTAAACAGCAGGTTTTTACCAAAATTACCAGAAGAGTGCAAGCTAATCACACACACCATAAATACACAGGGTGCAGCTCACCAAAACTCATTCATGGAAGATACACACAGGTGTTTGATCCTTAACACTTCCTCTGCCTCATTTACAAACCAGTGCTTGACCACTCCCCTGTTGCCACACTCTGATCAATAAGTTTACATTCAATAACAACAATGTAGAGAGATAACAAGTACAACACAAAACATAAAGGACATAGTTAGAGGATAGGGAGTATGGAGTGGGAAGTAGGGCCTATGGGCCCAGTGGCGACATCTGCTGGCCAAAAACAAAAGCACAGTCACAATGTCCCAGATCCTGACACCTGATCCTTTTTCAGATTTTTGCCCCGCATGTGTTCTAAGCAAGTAAAAAATCTGTTAGTCTGTATTTGTAAAAAAAAAAAATTATAATTTTAAACAAGCATAATGTAAGTGAGTTTGGAAAAAGATCAGACAGACGTCTGCATAAATAAAGCATTATTTTACTAGACTTGTATATAATAGTGATATAATGATATTTGTGTTGTTACGTATTTTTCAGCCAGATAAAATAGTCTGTGGTTTGTGGTCCTTACAGGCAGGCCTTTGTCACAGATGATTGAGGAAGCAATCAGTGGTAAAGGTCTAGAAACCCTCATTAAACGGCCATCAGGCTGTGGAGAGCAAAACCTGATGGCCATGGTCCTGCCTCTAATTGCAACACATTACCTGGACAAAACCAACCAGTGGAGTGATGTGGGGGTGGATAAACGTGTCGAAGCTCTCGGTCACATCAGTACAGGTTGGATATAAAGCATTAAACTGGTATTTTCCATTTTCAGCATTGTGGAATAGATGGAAGCTGGTGCCCACCAGTGCTACACACCAAGATGCACATATATAGAAAGAATAAACTACAGAGATGAGAACTAGTGTTCAGGCTTCTGCTAATTGTCTCTCCTTTTTTTATCACAGGCATTCAGACAGAGCTTACATATCAACAAAGCGATCATTCCTTCGGCATGTGGTCAAACACAAGAGGCAGCACATGGTTAGGTTTTTTTTTATTTATTATTATTTATGGGTAATTGTTATTATTGGTATTATATTGTTCGATTGTTATCTTTTTTTATTGGTTAAACTCCACATAATTTGAAGGTCAGTTGCATCAGTGTTCTAAATGAATGTGCTGCTTATAAACACCTGTAACCAAAGTATCATCAAGTTCCAGTTTCATCCAGAGTGAGACACCTATTATACACATTTTCTAATGACCTTCCTGAGCTTGATTTTTGCATGTGGTGGAAATTCTATGTTAAATATATTTAATATGATAAATGGCTCTAAGCACAAGATAAAACTGGAAAAGAAAAGTAGTAGAGATGTGACACTACTTTATCTCTGTATGTGATTTGGAGCAACAGAATTTTATAATTTAGTTTATGATCAGAATCATATAAATGCGTAAGGAAAATTAAGCTTTAACCTGTTAATGCTGGAAAGAGACCATGGTATAAGGTTATAATCCATGGCTAGTTGGGAGGCTATTGTTTACCTCCACATTGCTCACTAACATTTTGTAGGACATACACATACCCAGCACTGGATTATTACTTACATATCTGTATTTCTCTCCAGGCTAACTGCGTACGTGGTGAAAATGTTCAGTCTGGCGGATGAATTGGTCGCCATAAACCATAAAGTCATTTGTGATGCTGCTGAGTGGCTGGTTACTAAAACAAAGTCTCCTGAAGGGATGTTCACTGAAGTGTCCAGCGTTGGCTCCAGCTCTATGGGCGTAAGTTACCACATCTGACCTTTTAAAACCTTTATATCTCACTGGTACATTCAGAACTATGATGAAGATGAATGTTAGTGTTATATGGTTCTCTTAGTTCTTGAAAAGAAAAAAAAAAAATTCATTTATTTTTTAATCTTCTTGCTGAAGCTGAAGTCAAGTCAAGTCAAGTCAAGTTTATTTGTATAGCGCTTTTCACAACAGACATTGTCTCAAAGCAGCTTTACACAAATCAACAGTGATGGTGAATGGTGTGCATTTGTCCCTGATGAGCAAGCCGTGGCGACTGTGGCAAGGAAAAACTCCCTTAGATGTTATGAGGAAGAAACCTTGAGAGGAACCAGACTCAAAAGGGGAACCCATCCTCATCTGGGTGACATCAAGAGTTTGATCATAAATCTTTCAACAATACAGAACACTGGAGAGTGAGAACTAACATGAGCACTGGAGTATAAGATTATAAGTAATGTTCTTTCTGCAGTCTTAAACAGTCTATATGGTTAGTAGCTCCGAGTTTTATAAGCTCAGCATTTGTGATCACCACAGATCCAGCATCAGCTTCTCCATGCCAGAGCCTTTAAACACTCCAGGAGGTCCAATGTCAAAACTCCACACATGTAGCGGGATCCAAATGGCACTGGTACGTCTCTAGATGGTTCAGGATGTTTGTGAGTTCGGCATCTACTTCTTTAAAGGTCCGTAATCATCACGAGGTGGGAGGTGACTGGAGCTGGAGCAACCTCAGGATGCCTCGGGATGGGGAGAGAAAGAGAAGCAGTGGAGAGGAATTAGCGTAGCTGCTGTTCATGATATTAACAGCACAAGTTGATAATGTGCATGTGATCAGATGTTCTGGAGTACAAGGTTATGATATGTGATGTGTGTTATGTGTAGGCTTTGCTAAAAGATACGTTTTAATCTACACTTAAATTGGGTGAGTGTGTCTGAGCCCCGAACACCGTCAGGAAGACTATTCCAGAGTTTAGGAGCTAAATGTGAAAATGCTCTACCACCTTTAGTGGACTTTGCTATTCTAGGAACTACTAGAAGCCCAGAGTTTTGAGATCTCAGGAGCGTGGCGGATTGTAGCGTGTTAAAAGACTGGATAGATACACGGAGCCAAACCATTTAGTGCTTTATAAGTGAGAAGTAATAGTTTGTAGTCTATTCAAACTTAACAGGAAGCCAATGTAGGGACGATAAGATCGGGGTTATGTGATCATATTTTTTGACCTTGTAAGAACTCTGGCTGCTGCATTCTGGACTAACTGAAGCTTGTTTATTAATGAAGCAGGACATCCACCTAGTAACGCATTACAGTAGTCTATTCTGGAGGTCATAAACGCATGGACGAGCTTCTCTGCATCGGATATAGACAACATATTTCTTAGCTTAGAAATATTTCTAAGGTGAAAGAAGGCTGTTTTGTAACCTGATTGATGTGATTTTTGAAAGACAAGTCGCTGTCTAAAATAACACCCAGGTCTTTTACCGTTGAACTAGTGGTTACAGAACATCCGTCTAAATGCAGGTTGAGATGCTGGAGCGTCTGTATACCAGTTTTTGGGCCGATGAGCAAAATCTCAGTCTTATCAGAATTTAAAAGTAGAAAGTTATGGGTCATCCAATCTCTTAGTTCCTTAACACACTCAGTCATCCGGGTTAATTGAGCTGTATCGCCTGGTTTAGATGAAATATATAGCTGAGTATCATCAGCATAACAATGGAAGCTAATTCCATGCCTTCTAATAATATTTCCTAACGGAAGCATGTATATTGTGAAGAGCAGGGGTCCTAGAACTGAACCTTGCGGCACGCCATAATTTACTTGCATTAGCCTGGATAGCTCTCCATTCAAATCTACGAAATGGTAACGATCGGACAGGTAGGATTTAAACCAGCTTAATGCCTGTCCCTGAATGCCGATGTAATTTTGTAAGCGATCTAGGAGGAGATCATGGTCTATAGTGTCGAATGCAGCACTAAGATCTAGTAAAACCAACAGCGAGATGAAGCCTTGGTCTGAAGCTAAAAACAGGTCATTAGTTATTTTAACTAGAGCAGTTTCTGTGCTATGATGGGGCCTAAAACCTGACTGAAATTCTTCAAAGATATTGTTCTCTTGCAGGTAGGAACATAACTGTGCAGCGACAATCTTTTCTAAAATCTTAGACATAAATGGGAGATTTGAAATTGGTCTGTAATTTGATAACGTGTTTGGATCCAGATTAGGTTTTTAATGAGGGGCTTAATAACTGCTAACTTGAGGGATTTAGGGACGTGACCTAAAGATAGTGAGGAGTTAATAATATTTAGAAGAGGCTCACCAGTTGTATATAACACTTCCTTCAGTAATTTAGTAGGAATTGGATCTAACTGACATGTTGTCGATTTAGCTTTGGCAATAACATTATACAGCTCTTCCTGTCCTATACATGTAAAACAGTGGAGTTGTGGAGTTGAAGGTAACACTGTCTCAGGAGATGCTGTAAGAGGTTGAACTGCCACAATTGTTTTTCTAATGTTATCTATTTTTTCAGTGAAGAAAATCATAAAGTCCTCACTACTAAACTGTGATGGAACACAATTTTCAGAGCCCTGATTTGTAGTTAGTTTAGCTACTGTACTGAAAAGGAACCTGGGATTGTTTTTGTTGTTTTCTATAAGTTTGCTCAGGTGTTCAGCTCTAGCAGCTTTTAGTGCCTGAACAAAGGTTATAAAAGTAAAATAAATTCAAATAATGTTTAGAAAAAGTAAAATTCCTTAGATTTTTACTTGAAGAAAAGTTCTGGAAGTTCTCGCATGTAAAAAAAAAAAAACATTGTATGAACAGCAATAATACTGAGGCAAGAGAACACTGTGGGAATGATGGATGCACTTCAATAGCCCTATTCGGACGGGACTAGTTTTCCAAACGACGTATGAGTTAGAATTTTTTTCAACCGACGTCCGTCATTTCATGTATGGATTCGGACGGGACTAACATCTCGTGTTTATTGCGGAGGTAGGAGTGTCTGTGTTTTACATGTGGGCGTTGCACAAGACCTCTACATCCATTATTGGTGCGCAGAAAGCAGAAATTTGAATACCGGCACACTATGGTTAGTACGGTAGTTCACGTTGACCAAAACACACAAGTAAACGCGTTTTGGAAAAAAACTTTTTCGCCAATCACAGACATTCGCATTCGGATGGGATTAGATTTCTCAGAGGAGCGCCGAGTTTGCTGAAAAACAGTAATTTGCTCTGGAATTTTTACAGAGGTCGTGGGAGAAAAAGACAGACATGGCAGATTCGGACGGGATTAAAATCACAAAGTTCCTCTGTGAAAGATTCGGATGGGACTAGTTTTACATGGGGTCGTTAGAGAAATTTCTGTTTCACAGACGTACTTTGTGATTTGAATCCCGTCCGAATCTGCCATGTCTGTCTTTTTTTCTCACACGACCTCTGTAAAAATCCCAGAGCAATTTACCTACTGTTTTTCAGCAAACTCGGCGGTCCTCTGAGAAATCTAATCCCGTCCGAATGCGAATGTCTGTGATTGCCGAAAATGTTTTTTCCAAAACGCGTTTTATTGTGTGTTTTGGTCAACGTGAACTACCGTACTAACCCTAGCGCGCCGGTATTCAAGCTTCTGCTTTCTGCGCACCAATAATGGATGTAGATGTGTTTACTACCCTCCGAAAAAATACAAAAAACTTTTATAAAAATAATTTCGCTTTCTTTTTCGCTGCCATTTTACTATTGATCGGTCATATACCACGCATCCTGGACATGTGGTCTTGTGCAATGCCCACATGTAAAACACAGACACTCCTACCTCCGTAATAAACACGGAGATGTTAGTCCTGTCCGAATCCATACATGCAATGTCAGTCGGCTGAAAAAAAATTCTAACTCAAACGTCGTTTGGAAAACTAGTCTTGTCCGAATAGGGCTTAAGAAATCAATCTGTAGTCTCACGCACATATACACACACACACACACACACACACACACACACACACACACACACACACACATATACACACATATGCTTAATCATCTGATTCTGTTTTTTTTATAGGGCAAAAGTTCCGGTCTAACCATGACTGCATTTGTACTGATGGCATTACAGGAAGCGCGCCAACTTTGTGAAAACGACGTACCTGTAAGTATGAAGGCAACTAGAGAGTTCTACATCTAAATATCAAGCTGATGCTTGATGTACAATCACATGTAATCATATGATCCCATACTTCGCCACTCAGTCTTGTTTAATTTCAATATTTTTCAGAATTACCAAGAGCACCTGCACAGTGCAGCAAACTACATTGCAAAGAACATTGATTCTACAACGGACACATATGCTGTGGCCATGGCTTCCTATGCTCTGGCAAGAGATGGCCAGCTGGATACAGACCGTTTGTTTAGATTTGCTTCATCTGGTAAGCCAGAGAATTAACACTTCCCAATCCCAATTTGTGGTGTTCTTGTGTAGTTAACACGAACATATGTTTAAAAAACTGCTGATTAACTCCAGGTAAATATTTTTATTCCTGCTACACTTCCCTCAGCTAACTATAGCATTTGCTCTGTATGTCTGGATCACACTGACTAGTGTGCTTAAAGTCTACAGATATATTGGCAAATAAATATGAAACTAATTCTGAAATGTTATGATTACAATTGTATAATAAATCTGCCTCAGCATTGATGCTAGGTCAGTAGCAGAGATTGATAGCCGCCTGTGTGCTTTATTTTTGAAGACCGGAGCTACTGGCCTGTGAAAGAGGGTCATTTGTTTACCCTGGAAGCAACCGGATATGCTCTCCTGGCCCTGCTGGAGACTCATGATTATGAGAAGGCCAAACCAATCGCAGATTGGCTGAGGAGGAATCAAGCATTAGGGAGCGGATATCAGTCCACCCAGGTAATGTTGCTATACATTATTTTACATTTAAATGCATTGCCTTTATTTAGCATTTATAGGCAATGCTATTTTTCTTTAATGTAACACATACAGTAGGTGATGGGCAGGTGTTAGTAAGTATTACGAAATACTACAAGTTAGTGTCTCTGCCCTCAATTCGTAAACTGGCATTTTACCATGTTTCCACACATTTATTGAGAACGCAGTCTGTAGTATCTGTTACTGCGTCTACTGGTGTTTCACAAAACATTAAAATCTAATATGCTAATAGTTTTAGCTTTTCTAATCTCCACCTTCAGGCTACCGCCGTGGTGTTTCAAGCTGTAGCTAAGTACATGACAGAAAAACCTAAGAACAAGGAGGGAACCTTGACTGTCATTGTCAGTTCCACTGCAAGAAGTACAGACTTTAAAGGCTCATTCTCCAAAGCTGATAAAAATCTACAACGCTCAGACAAGGTAAGGAGACATGGCAAGGACTTTAAGATGCTCTTTAAGAGGCATGCAATATGTGTTGACGGATATCTTCTGTAACCTTGACCTGGACAGTTCATAGGACAGTGTGCATACATACATTTACACTTGTTAATATAGGCAGTAAATCTATTGGCATGTTTTTAAGAGGTAGGAGGGAACTAGACAACCAGAGATGAGACCTGAGCTGAAGCTCTGGAAGACTGATCTGGGGTCAGGAGGCTACAAGGCTCTTTATTGTGGACATATTGTGTTAATACTGTGTTGCTTTCAATAGTTCTTGGCAAATGGAGATCTAACAGTAACAGCGTCTGGGCATGGGGAAGGCTCCATATCGGTGAGTGATCTGATTTATGTTTTTTGGAGGGTGTTTTGAAGGGTTTTCGCAACAATAAAGATTTATTGCCTGAAAGCTACAATCTTATTTAACTTTCTTTAGTGTCATTACTATACTGTGTATCAGAACCCAGCCATTATGGATGCACAAGCCAGTGCACTCTTGGTGCCGGTCTCAAGCCCGGGTAAATGGGGAGGGTTGCGTTAGGAAGGGCATCCAACGTAAAAACGTGCCAAATCAAATATGCGGATCACAAATGAGAATTTCGTACCAGATCGGTTGAGACCCGGGTTAACAACGACCGCCACAGGTATCGTTAGCCGACAGGGTACCGGTGGAAATTGGGCTACTGTTGGCCGAAGGAGGTGAAGGAGAGGAGGAAGACATCTACAGAGACGGCAGGGAAAGGACAAGTGTTGGAGAGTGGAGGTTCGGGTTGGTACTTTAAATGTTGGTACTATGACTGGTGAAGGGAGAGAGGTAGCTGATATGATGGAGAGGAGAACGGTAGATATGCTGTGTGTTCAGGAGACCAAGTGGAAAGGGAGTAAGGCCAGGAACATTGGAGGTGGATTTAAACTGTTTTATCATGGTGTGGATGGAATGAGAAATGGTGTAGGGGTGATTCTGAAGGAAGAGTACAGTAAGAGTGTAGTGGAGGTGATGAGAGTTTCTAATAGGGTGATGATTGTGAAGGTGGAAGTTGAAGGATGATGATAAATGTCATCAGTGCCTATGCTCCACAAATTGGCTGTGAGATGGAGGAGAAGGAAAAATTCTGGAGTAAGTTAGATGAAGTGGTAGATGGTGTACCTAGGAAAGCACGGTTGTTGATTGGGGCAGACTTTATTGGGCATGTGGGTAAAGGGAACAGAGGTGATGAGGAGGTGGATGGGTAGGTATGGTTTTAAGGAGAGGAATGTGGAAGGGCAGATGGTGGTAGATTTTGCTAAAAGGATGGAAATGGCAGTGGTGAACACTTATTTTAAGAAGAAGGAGGATCATAGGGTGTCGTATAAGAGTGGAGGAAGGTGCACACAGGTGGACTATGTGCTATGCAGGAGATGCAACCTGAAGAAGATTGGAGACTGTAAGGTGTTGGCAGGGGACAGTGTAGCTAGACGGCATCGGATGGTGGTCTGTAGGATGGTTTTGGAGGCGAAGAAGAAGAGGAGGAGAGTGAGGACTGAAAGAAGAATAAGTTGGTGGAAACTGAAGGAGGAAGAGTGTAGTGTGAGGTTCAGGGTAAAGGTCAAACAGAGGCTCGGTGGTGTTGAAGAGGTGTTGGATGATTGGGCAACTACTGCAGGAGTGATGAGGGAGGCAGCTAGAAAAGTACTTGGTGTGACATCTGGAAATAGAAAGCAAGACAAGGAGACATGGTGGTGGAATGAAGAAGTGCAGGAGAGCATAAGGAGAAAGAGGTTGGCAAAACAGAAGTGGGATAGACAGAGTGATGAGAAAAGTAGGCAGGAGTACAAGGAGATGCAGCAGCAGGTAAAGAGGGATGTGGCGAAAGCCAAGATAAAGGCATATGAGGAGCTGTATGAGAAGTTGGACACTAAGGAAGGAGAAAAAGATTTATACCGATTGGCCAGGCAGAGGGACAGAGCTGGGAAGGATGTACTGCAAGTTAGAGCAATAAAGGATGGAGGGGGAAATGTGTTGACTAGTGAGGAGAGTGTGTTGAGAAGGTGGAGGGAGTATTTTGAGCAGCTGATGAATGAGGAAAATCACAGAGAGAGAAGGTTGGAGGATGTGGAGTTCGTGAAGCAGGATGTAGATAGGATTAGTAAGGAGGAAGTGAGAGCAGGGATTAAGAGGATGAAGAGTGGAAAGTCGGTTGGACCAGATGACATACCGGTAGAAGCGTGAGATGTTTAGGAGAGATGGCAGTGGAGTTTTGACGAGATTGTTTAACAGGATTTTGGAAGGTGAGAAGATGCCTGAGGAATGGAGAAGAAGTGTGCTGGTACCAATCTTTAGCATAAAGGAGATATGCAGTCTTGCAGTAACTACAGGGGAATTAAGTTGATCAGTCACACCATGAAGTTATGGGAAAGAGTAGTGGAAGCCAGGCTGAGAGAAGAGGTGACCATCTGTGAGCAACAGTATGGTTTCATGCCCAGGAAGAGCACCACAGATGCCTTATTTGCTTTGAGGATGTTGATGGAGAAGTATAGAGAAGGACAGAAGGAATTGCATTGTGTATTTGTGGATTTAGAGAAAGCGTACGACAGAGTGCCAAGAGAGGAGTTGTGGTATTGTATGAGGAAGTCAGGTGTGTCAGAGAAGTATGTGGGGGTGGTGCAGCACATGTATGGGGACAGTGTGACGGCAGTGAAGTGTGCAGTAGGTACAACAGACTGGTTCAGGGTGTAGGTTGGACTGCATCAAGAATCGGCCCTGAGCCCTTTCCTGTTTGCAGTGGTGATGGACAGGTTGACGGACGAGGTCAGACAGGAGTCTCCCTTGACTATGATGTTTGCAGATGATATTGTGATTTGTGGTGAGAGTATGGAGCAGGTTGGGAAGAGCCTGGAGAGGTGGAGATATGCGCTGGAGAGAAGGGGAATAAAACTCAGTAGGAGTAAGACAGAGTACATGTGTGAATGAGAGAGAGGGCAGTGGAGTGATGCGGTTGCAGGGAGAAGAGCTGGAGAAGGTGGAGGAGTTCAGGTACCTGGGGTCAACAGTGCAAAGTAATGGAGAGTGTGTTAGAGAAGTAAAGAAAAGAGTGCAGGCAGGGTGGAGTGGGTGGAGAAGAGTGACAGGAGTGATTTGTGATAGTAGGGTATCTGCAAGAATGAAAGGGAAAGTTTATAGGACTGTGGTGATGTTGTATGGTTTAGAGAGAGTGGCATTGAGTAAAAGACAGGAGGTGGAGCTGGAGGTAGCAGAGCTGAAGATGTTAAGGTTTTCGTTGGGAGTGACAAGGATGGACAAGATTAGAAATAAGTTTATTAGAGGGACAGCGCATGTAGGATGTTTTGGTGACAAGGTGAGGGAGGCGAGATTGAGATGGTTTGGACATGTGCAAAGGAGGGACATAAATTATATTGGTAGAAGAATGCTGAGGATGGAGCCACCAGGTAGGAGGAAAAGAGGAAGGCCAAGGAGGAGGTTCATGGATGTGGTGAGGGAAGACATGCAGGTAGTTGGTGTGAAAGAGGCAGATGTAGAGGACAGGGTGGTATGGAGACGGATGATCCGCTGTGGTGACCCCTAATGGGAGCAGCTGAAAGAAGAAGTAGAAGACTATTCTGTGTATCAGAGATGCCAAAACTTGTTCACGCAGGCAAAGTTGCCTATGGTGACCTTTGATTAGGCCTACAATGCCATATATAGTATGAGTAGAGGAAATAATAGGGATAATGCCAGTTTAAATAACTTTTGAAAAATAAGAAGCAGTTGCATGTGTTAGGTATTGAATTCTTTTGTACAATGGATTAGATTGTTCCTCATTGTACTATATGTTTCAAAGAATCAAAATTGAAAATATAACTGCATTAGTAAACAAGATTACAGAGTAGTTAATTAATTACTGGATTGATTGTTTGATTGATTGAATGATTTGTTCGTAAATCATAAATGAGAATAACCAGAGAACCTTTCATTTGAATATAATGCAATTTGTTATAGTGCAATATTTTCTTTTGACCCCTGGCCCTTAATCAAGTTCAGTCATTGGCCCTTCTTTGTAAAAGGTTTGGGCATCTCTGCTGTATATAAAGCCATTTATTTATTTATATATACACTGGTGATCAAAATTAGAGAACAATTTATAAACAATTCTGAAATAATGTCATCTTAACTGCTCAACAATTGAGGGAGATTTGTCCTGTCTATACCATGCTACCAGAACACCTTTTCCACAAATTAACTAAGGCATTTAAAAAAAACATTATTTTGCAGAAAACACACTGATCAAAATTAGAGAACAATAACTGTAGCATGGAAAAAAATTACAACAATATTTTCTGATGGTTACAACAGTCAGCAATTAGTAGGAAGTGTACAGGCCTCTGCTCTGAATGACTTCAGTACATCTGCGGCCACAGGACAGCACTAGTCTCTCACACTGCTCTGGTGTGATTTTGGTCCACTCTTCTTCCAGTCTCCTCCACAGTTTGGTGACTGTAGTGGGTTTCTTGGCCATAACTTTGTCGCCAAGGATTTTCCAGAGGTTCTGAATTGGGTTGAGATCAGGACTCTGGGCAGGCCATGTCATTATTTCAATGTTTTCAGTTTTAGGGAACTGCTTTACCCGTTTTGCTGTGTGACATGGAGCGTTGTCCTGCATGAACACTGCGGGCTGATTGAATGATGAACGCAGGAAAGGAACCATATGTTGTTGAAGAAGGTTCTGATAAACATTTGCATTCACTCTGCCATGTAGCTGTATAAGAGGCCCAACTCCTGCTGCAGAAAACATGCCCCAAACCATGACACTTCCTCCTCCACTTTTCACTGACATCTTTACACACTTTGGGTTCAGTCTTTCTCCAGTTTGTTGCCGAACATAATGTTTCCTATCAGACCCAAATAAATTTAACTTGCTTTTATCACTGAAGTGAACTTTAGACCAGTTCTCCTCTGTCCACACAACATGCTACTCAGCAAAGCTTAGTCTAGCCTTTTGATTCTTTCTGCTAATGAGAGGTTTGGTCACTGCAGAGTGAGCTTTCAGTCCAAATGCTCTTAAACGTCGAGACACTGTATGACGAGACAGATCCTTACCCTGTTCAGCGCTGAACTGGTGAGCAATTCCAGTCCATTAAGATCCTCCGCAGTATCCTGTCCTCCCTTGTATTTGTCTTCCGTGGACGACCAGCCTTCTTGGCGGACTTGAATGAGTTTGTGATGTTGTAAAGATTCAATATTCTTGAAATCACAGATTTGGAACGACCAACTTGTCTTGCTATGGCTGATAGGTTCATCCCTTTGGCCTTCATTTGGACAACCTGCTGCCGGAGGCTTTCAGTCACTTTAGAACGGCCCACCATCTTGCAGAGTCAGTGAAACTGGAAGTTAGGCTGCCAGTTAAATAGGGGTTGACAGATAATCAAGGAAATTAGCACCAGGTACCAGATTAACACCAATAACTGGGAGGTATCTGAAAGTGTTCTCTAATTTTGATCAGTGTGTTTTCTGGAAAATAATGTTTTTTTTGGAAATGCCTTAGTTAATATGTGGAAAAGGTGTTCTGGTAGCATGGTATAGACAGGACAAAAACTCCTTCAACTGTTGAGCAGTAAAGATGACATTATTTCAGAATTGTTCAACTGTTTATAAATTGTTCTCTAATTTTGATCGCCTGTGTGTGTGTGTGTGTGTGTGTGTATGTATGTATGTATGTGTGTATATATATATATATATATATATATATATATATATATATATATATGTGTGTGTGTGTGTGTGTGTGTGTGTGTGTGTGTGTGTGTGTGTGTGTATATATGTATGTATATATATATATATATATATATATATATATATATATGTATATATATATATATATATATATATATATATATATATGTATATATATATATATATATATATATATATATATATATATATATATATATATATATATATATATTGCTTTCCAGCATATTCCAAACACTGTTATATAGTGAAAATAGTTCTAGGAGTTAATAGGTAGATAGTAGATAGGCATCTA
The DNA here is from genome assembly GCF_014805685.1 of Silurus meridionalis. Classification (NCBI taxonomy): domain Eukaryota; kingdom Metazoa; phylum Chordata; class Actinopteri; order Siluriformes; family Siluridae; genus Silurus; species Silurus meridionalis. The sequence goes on from NC_060907.1 coordinate 2,965,668, forward strand.
GAAGTAGATTAAAATGATTTAAAACACTAGAAAGATTTTAGAAGTACATTTCTGGTGAATGGTTTGCTATAAAAAAAAACTACATTTCATAAAAACATTTACTTTTAATTCTTGTCACTACTCTATTATTCTTCTTATTATTTATTTATTTATTTTAATATACCAATATATATGTACATTTTGCTCTTTCCTAGGTTGCCACTTTGTATTACACCAAACCTGGTGAAAATTATACAAAGTGTAACAAGTTTGATCTGGAGGTTAAAATGACCAAAGACAAAACAAGTAAGTGTAAAAGTAATTTGAATTATATAACTCTTATTAGTATTATTATAACTGTCAGGTCACAGACCACGCTGAAACAACGGGAGTAACTCGAACATGTTTATTGTTAAACGAAACAACACCAGAGTCAGGGAGAGTTACGAACCGTGAAGCGGAGTGAATCCGGAAGACGGGTAAAATCCGCACAGCGGGTATAATCCTTGGAATGGGTATAATCCACGGAACAGGTATGATCCTATGAAGAAGTATAATCCAGGGAACAGAGATAATCCACGGAATGGAGATAATCCACGCATCAGTAATCCAAGCATGGACCAGCGGGGAATGCTGGCGGTCAGGGATTTATGAACGGGAGTTTATAAAGGTGAATCGGTAACGAGGAACAGGTGTCGGTAATCAAAGCCGGGAGCAGCAGAGAGAGCGGCAGCATGACAGCCACTGAGGGGGGCGTGGCAGGTGGATTCCTGACATTAAGACACGGCGACTACGAGGGAATTCAAGAAGGTGGTGATGCCTGAGGACACCCTTTGTGGTTGTCCGTTGCGCGACGGCACCTTCGGAGGAACGCTGAAGCGTGATGGTGCCTTTTGAGGAGCTGGGAGGCATAACGTCGTCCCACCTTCGGAGGTCACCAAACACTTTACCTAAGAAAATTTTTTCTTAGGTAAAGGCGCAGATCTGGAGGGATCCTGGATATAAAATCCAGGATCCCTCCAGATCTGCGCCTTTACCTAATAAAAAATCTACTGATAAAAGGCTTGACTAAATAAATACATTTTTAACCTCGACATGAACACTGAGACTGTGTATGAGTCCCGAACACTGATAACTGTGGGGCTTTATATAGAAAGATCTGCTGTAGTCTTCATTATTTGAGATACCAACAAATAGCCTGCACCTTTTGATCTAAGTAAGCGTGGAGGATCATACTGGTGCAGAAGTTCACTCAGATACTGCGGTGCGAGACTGTTAAGTGCTTTATACTTCAGTAGCAGTATTTTATAATTAATGCGAGATTTGATTGAGAGCAGTGTAGATGATTAAAACAGGGGTGATGTGGTCATATTTTCTAGATCTAGTGAGGACCCTTGCTGCTGCTTCTGAACTAACTGAAGCTTATTTATGCACTTACTTGAACACCCAGACAGTAAAGCATTACAGTAGTCTAATCTAGATATAACAAAAGCATGAACTATTTTTTCTGCTTTCTGTAACGACATTATATTTCTAATTTTAGCAATATTTCTAAGGTCAAAAAAGGCGATCCTGGTAATATTATTCACATGAGCCTCAAAGGAAAAACTAGGGTCAATAATCACACCAAGGTTTTTGACTGCTGTACACACTGAGACAGAAACACCATCCAAAAATGCTGCATAATCCAAAAGATTACTTCTAGCTGCATGTGGTCCTAGTAAAAGTACTTCTGTCTTATCTGAGTTAAGCAGGAGAAAGTTATTAAGCATCCACTGTCTAATGTCCTTTACACACTCAACATTGTTAAGCTGATCTCTCTCATCTGGCTGTGCTGAGATATACAGTGGTGTATCATCAGCATAGCAATGGAAGCGAATACCATGTTTATGTATAATTTCACCCATAGGCAGCATATATAAAAAGAAAAGCAGTGGGCCCAAACCAGATCCTTGCGGAACACCAAACTTTACCTCAGAGAGTGTGGCGAACTCACCATTCATATCAACAAACTGATAGTGATCAGTTAAATAAGACCTGAGCCAGGAGAGAGCTGTTCCCTTTATTCCAACAACGTGCTCAAGTCTAGCAAATAGTATAGTGTGATCAATGGTGTCAAAAGCTGTACTAAGGTCGAGCAACACAAGTAAAGGAAAAAAGCCCTGATCAGAGGCGAATAACAGGTCATTTACCACCTTAACTAGCGCCGTCTCTGTGCTATGATGAGGCCGAAATCCCGACTGATACATTTCAAAAATGTTATTCCTGAGTAGATGTGAGCAGAACTGCTGTGCTACAACCTTTTCTAAAATTTTGGATATGAAGGGGAGGTTTGATATTGGCCTGTAGTTGGACAGCTGATATGGGTTAAGGTCAGGTTTCTTAATTAGGGGGTTGATAACTGCCAGTTTTAAGGATTTAGGTACATAACCAGTGCTAATATAAAAGTTTATTATTTTTTAAAACAGGTTTAATTATCTCTGGAATTATCTTTTGCAGGTTGATGATTTTGATGAGGAAATTAAAGAAATTAAGTCATTCTTATGAATAGGAGTGAAGCTTTGTAATTGATTGTCTGTTGTAATTACACTGCTGTCTACAGGGTTACTAGTAAAATAATTAGGATTTATATTAATCATCTGGATTTCTTGCCTGATGTTTTCAACTTTATTATTAAAAAAAGTTCATAAAATCATTACTACCTGTCGATAGTGTCCATGTGAGTGCAGTGCTTTTATTTCCTGTTAATTTTGTTAACGTGCTAAATAAAAATCTAGTATTATGCATTTTTTACCACTGTGCAAATTTTTTCTCCCTGAGCATTTTGGTCTTAAGGGGAGCTACATCATCTAGAGTGTAACGTAACGTTGATTCTAGGTTTCATTTTCATTGCATAGTTTGTGGTCGAGTCTGATCCCTGGTGCAGCTGCAGAAGTTGTCTCAAAACATTCAGTCCTCTGGCTGATTACTCATATACATCTCGACACACGTGTAGGAGTCTGTGAAATATGTGTAGGAGCCTCTGATCTGTTTATTGTTGTCCCAGGCTGCCAAATCCTATTCTAAGCCTTTTAGGTTAGCAGTGTTAGCAGCAGTATGCATTTCCCGGGAGTCTGTGTTGTAGGTATCCACTTGGCAAGTAAAATAGTCTTTGCACTGTACTGCACTTCACCGTGAGCAGCCATAAGCATAGCCTGCAGAGCTTGTAGGACGTGTGTAGGACACCTTTAGCTGCTCTAGGAATGTCGTGAGAGGTTGCTGATCTTTGTTTGGGAAATGTTTGGGTTTTTTTTTTTTTCTATTTTTGCAGCTTCCTACCCAGGTGCCCTTGCAAGTTATACACTCACCATAGAGACAAAGTGAGTAAACCAAATTTTCTTGGCACTTTAATTTGCTCAAAATCTTTAATTATTTTCCTGTGAACAAACAGGTGAATTAAATGTATTATTATATTATTATTATATATTATTATATATATAATATTATTAGAATGAAAGTGTCCAAAATATGTTCAAAGCTTCAAAGATTTTTTGAAATTGCTTAAAGGTGTTAACAAGGGGCTACAGAAAGCATTATAAAAGGTTCAAGATTCAAAATGTTCACATGGATAAATATGTCCTAAAAGTAAAAGGGTTTTTGTTGTTAATCATCTGAACATGGAGGTGGTTGGGTTTAGGATCATTGGAATGTACTTGAACTTGATTTTTAGACTAGAGTCAGATCTGTATGTGTTTGTAAGATCTGTGTGATTTTTTTCATGTTGTTTCATTTCAGGTTCCTGCATGAAACAAAAGAGGCTGCTATGACTATCCTGGACATCAGCCTGCTGACAGGTTTTGTAGCAGACAAAAATGACCTGGAAAAGGTATGGGTTTAAAAAAAGAGAAAGAAAAATAAATGTAGCTTTAGAAGTAATATACAGCAGAGGTCTCAAGGTGTGGCAGGAAATAATTCTTTCTTTAACTTAATTTTTTAAAAACTCTTTAGCGGGTGAGACGACTGTGCTAAGTGTATAATAGATAAGCAGCTAATACACATCTGGTTGTTTATTAAAGAAACCAAATCGCAAAAAAAATCTTGACTTGAATAATGTCACAGAAATTGTTTTTTATAATTAGATGAATTGCAGACAAAAAAGTATATTAAAAATAAATAAATATTGTGTAAGATTTATTTAAAATGAACAAATTAATCTCTGAGACAATTCATTATTCCAGAATCAGGAAGACTCCTGGAATATCTGGAAAGACTATCTGGAAACCGATACCTGGAACAGTTTATTATCAAAATAAAGCCTGTCTAGTGATGTTTATTACTGAATAGAAAAACACAGACTAAAATGATTATCTTTGCCACATTGCACATTTTCCCAATTTAGTGATTTAACTCTTCCACCTGGTTGATTTGATTGGTGCTCCCTATTAACATCGCTTTAGGCTTAATTTTTAGGCATCTTGTGTATCTCCATGGCAAGGGAATGGTGCAAAAATGGACAATACAAAAAACAGATGGATATTAGATCAAAGATTTTATTGTCTCATCTTTTACAGTGTAATATTTAATTGTGATTGGCTGAGAAAAGTTGCTTTGTTGTTTATTTTCCAGCTGATGGGTGTGGACAAGTACATTGATGATTTTGAGCTGAACAGCCAGCTTTCAGAAAAAGCATCCGTCATCATCTATCTGAAAAGGGTACTCACATTGCAAGCTACAGTCAGACTACAAGACCCAGCTCACATCTAAATGCAAAGTGAACAAGCAACCCAAAGAAGTAGCATAGCAAAGCCATGACAACCCCAAGAATTAGCATAGCATAACCTGACAACCCCAAAGATTAGCATAGAAAAACCCTGACAATCACAGAGGTTAGCAATCAGTAGTCAGTAATCAGTAATCAGTAGTCAGCAGTCCTGGACCTTCCCAAATTAGTTCTAGTGTGTTCTTAATTCTTTGCTAACTTAATTTATTTCTTGTCAGGTCTCAAATAAAGTGAAAGAGAAGATTGCTTTCAGAGTTCACATGATGCTGAAGGTTGGTGTCAGTCAGCCTGCTGGAGTATCTGTGTATGAGTATTACAACATAGGTGAGAAGCACAGCACTTGTTGCTCTTCCATGCTGCAACAATGATTAGCAATTACTGTACCATAACATTAGCATCAATCGTCTGTGGAAATTCCTTTGGTTTTGCACCCCTATTTTGACCTACCAATGCACACACACACACACACACACACACACACACACACACACACACACACACAGTGTACACATGCTTACCAGGTGTGTGTTTTAGAGAACCGGTGTGTGAAGTTTTATGACCCACACATGTCTCAGTCAAGTGGCTCCCTCTACCTCATCTGCCCTAAAGAAGTGTGCAGCTGTGCTGAGGGTATGTTATAGCATCAAACTTCTATTTTTTTACATTTATTCTATATAATCCACAGCATTTAGTTTAGTTTCTAGTTTGTGCTTTGCAATTTATTAGTTGCAATTAAAAAAACCATTATGGTACTTAAGATAAATGTTTAAGATAAATGTAGTGTCAGTACTATATCAGAGTATTTATATTTTCTTTTGCTACATTTTACTGTGTAATATTTAGCCTTTTAATTTTTTAATTTCAGCTCAATTCAGTTTTATTTGTAGAGCCATTTTAACAATGCATTTTTTTAACATGGATTGTCTCAAAGCAGCTTTACACAAATAAAGTGGTTATAAAAGAATGTATACGCTTGTGCCTTATATTTGTAAGTTGGCCCCAGCGGCGACTGTGGTGAAGGAAAAACTACCTGAGATGACACTTTACTTCTTTGGAGCGAATACATAAATAGAGAGTGTTAAATGAGAAGTTTTTTCTTTTAAAAGATCTGATGTACAGAAGACCGGAACAATGAACCGCAAAAACCAAACATTTTTTTTGTGCTTATAGATCACTACTTTCACTTTTTATACTTAAATCAGTTTGAAAGCCTGAACATTTGAAAATTCTGGAATTATAATTAAGCAGAGGATTAGTATTCCAGAACAGGAACAGTGTACTCCATCCTGGTTCAAAAACATTGACAAAGAATGGAATTCGGCTGCACGTGTCTCGGAGAAGCTCATTAGCCTTCATCCTCATCAATCAGTAGCCCATGGTGTGATTGAAAGGCCACTTGAACAGCCTAAAAATACATAAGATTACTGTGGATAGTTCACTCATGTACCTTTAAGACGATTTTGGTCTGTAAAATGAACAGTTTGCTACATTGGCTTAGGATTACAATTACCATAAGCAGTTTTACAGTCAAATGTCCATCAGTGAACAGCTGATAACCTTAACAAGGACTTAAATCAACGGACACGTGTGTCACCCAGATGAGGATGGCTTCCCTTTTAAATCTGGTTCCTCTCAATGTTTTTTCTGCATATTAGTTTTCCCTTGTCATCGTTGCCACTGACTCACTCATTATGGTTAAACTTACAGGTATTCATTTCTAAAATGTATCTAAAATGTATTTAATTCTATAAAGCTGCTCCAGGACATTGTTCATTTTTCAAAACACTGTACAAATAGAATAGAATAGAATAGAATAGAATAGAATAGAATAGAATAGAATAGAACGGGGGAGAGTTGTGCAACTTGGTGAGAGATTTTTCCCCAAAATTTGGAAATCGAGAAAGTTGTTGAAGAATGAAAGAAAGAATGTTAGTTAGTTATGGGTACATTTGTGTTTCTTCAAATGAATAGATACGATGACAGGAAATGTCAGGTATGATACCAGCAACCCTATCATACATGTTAGAATGTCAAAATGATAGACCAAGACCGATTTATAAGAGGAATAAAAAAAATAATGCAGATTCAATATGAATTTTATAAAAATGTATACAATGATACAGTGTTGTAAAATAAAGAACAATTCACAGCATTGAGATATCACACATGGTCAAATGCTATTTTTTTTTTTTTTCTGTTGTCTGGTATTAACTTCCGGGCCCAAAATATTTTTTTTATTCTAATAGCAAATTGTCCTCAGCTGAAGGGGCCTGCAGTTCCAGATGAAAGGTTACGCATTAAAGAAGCCTGCCACAACAAGGACTTCAGTATGTAGCCTTCCTCTCTGTCAAAAAGTACAAATCAAAAAACATGAGCAAATTAATTTTTAAAATAAGTGCAGAGTGACACACTTAATTTGTATTAAATTCTAAACAATATAAACAAAAGTTTGTGGACAACTGATCATTTAGTCCCAACTTGCTGTTAGATTATGGAGTGTACTTGTGGAAATTTATGCTCATTCTGCCACAAGGGTGTTAGTAAAGTGATGTAGGTGAGGAGGCCTGGGGTGCAGTCAGCAATCACATTTATCCCAGAATATTTTTCAATATGGTTGAGGTCAGAACTTCATGTAACTGGCTTTATGCATACATGCTTTGTCAGGCTGGAACAGGTTTGGGATTCCTGGTTTAAGTGAAGGAAAGATTTTATACTTCTTCATCCAAAGACGTCCTGTACAATTGTGTACCTACAGTTTTGTTAGAAAAGGTCGGATGTCCCAATACTTTTGATAGAGTGTATCCTTTTTTTAAGTAACAAAACATACAATATAATGTCAACATACAGCCAATTCTGCCATCTTTAATTAGTTTTTCCACTTTTGCGCTAGTTTACAAGGCAACTCTGGAAGTGGTGACAAGAGAACGCACATCAGACATCTATACCTTTACCATAGTACAAGTTATTAAAGAAGGTGAGTGTCTACAATTGCTGAGGTGTTAAAACGATGTTAAATTTCAAATGTCAAAGACTTGTACGTATATGGCAAATTTCAAAATAGTACAGAAATGGCAATTTTTATATATGCAACATATATTTTCCAAAATACGCATGTATATGACACATATATGTGTATAGAATACAGTATGGATGTTTATCCTTGTATTTATAATAGTGACAAATATTATATATATATATATATATATATATATATATATATATATATATATATATATATATATATATATATACACCCCGTCAGGGGTCCTGCACGCACTCTGCGCCAGAGCCCCTTGAAGTGAGAGATCTGAAATCAAGAAGGCATCTTCAATAAGAGGGCTACGGTGAAAAACTCCTGACATAGGACGTTCTGGGGACCCGGCTGTGAAGGAGCGTGTTGCACCGCAGTATCTGGTGCCCGCCCTGCTCGGGACCCCTCAGGGACCTGGTCTGTTAAACCTGCCACTGAATGTGCTTCAGGGCACGGCCAGCTCCAGCGAGCATCCTCCTCTGTCTCCACCCAGTATTGTAGTGATCCAGGAGAACTCGCCGCCTCCTAGAGTCGCTTCAGGGCACTGCCCGCTCTAGGCACACCAGAGGTGTCCACCTCAAGCGGACACGGACACTGCAGTATGGGACTTACATGAGTCATTAACGCAACACCAAACACAGCATCGGGACGCTGCGCTCATTGTGGTCAGAGATTTCAACAGTGCCAACCTCAAGCGCGCACTCCCGAACTTTTATCAGCACATCACCTGCCCCACCAGGGGCGAAAGAACACTGGACCACTGCTACACAACATTTAAGAACAGCTACAAGGCACAATCACGTCCACCGTTTGGGAAATCGGACCATGCTGCCATCTTCCTCATGCCTGTTTACAAACAAAGGCTAAAACAGGAAGCTCCGGTTCAGAGGGAGGTCGCGCGCTGGACTGACCAATCGGTGGCCGCTCTGCAGGACGCTTTGGATGACGCAGACTGGGACATGTTTCGGCGCAGCTCTGATGACGCCAACATGTTTACGGAAGCGGTTGTGGGATTCATCGGAAACTAACGGATGATACGGTGCAAAAACACTATCAGAACGCTTTCCCAACCAGAAGCCGTGGGTGGATAAAACCATCCGCGACGCTCTGAGATCCCGCTCCGCTGCCTACAACACGGGGCTCGCCACCGGGACATGGATGAATACAAGGCTGCGTCTTACAGTGTTCGCAGAGCGGTGAAGGATGCAAACGGCGCTACGGGAGGAAACTGAGTCACAGTTCCAACAAGGTGGCTCCAGGAGCCTGTGGCAGGGACTAAGGACAATAACGGACTATAAAACACCATCTTCCAGAATGGTGAATGCGGACGCTTCTCTGGCAGACGAGCTAAACACCTTTTACGCTCGTTTCGAGGCTGCAGCTAACCATGCTAGCGGCGCTAGTGGCACAACCAGCATGCACGCTGAGAGAGCCAGAGAGGTAAACACATTCACCATTTCGGAGCATGACGTGAGGAGGGCATTCAAGAGAGTGAATACCAGGAAGGCAGCAGGACCAGATGGAATCACAGGTCGGGTTCTGAAAGCCTGCGCTGACCAGCTAGCACCGGAGAGAGGTTGAATATCTCAGTGAACAGTCTGTTGTCCCCTCATGTTTTAAACAGTCCACTATTGTCCCTGTCCCGAAGGAAACCCAGCCCGCCTGCCTAAATGACTATCGCCCTGTAGCTCTGACCTCAGTAGTGATGAAGTGCTTTGAGAGACTGGTCAGAGACTTCATCACTGCCTCACTACCGGACACACTGGACCCACTACAGTTTGCGTACCGTCAGAACCGTTCGACTGAGGACGCAATTGCACATCTTCTCCACACTACTATCAGCCACCTGGACCAAAGAAACGGGAATTACACAAAGATGTTGTTCGTGGACTACAGTTCAGCGTTCAACACCATAATTCCCTCCACACTCACCTCTAAGTTGGAGGTAATGGGACTGTGTCAATGGATCTCAAACTTCCTGACGGACAGACCACAAGCTGTACGGGTGGGAAAACACACCTCATCCACCCTCACCCTCAGCACTGGAGCTCCCCAGGGTTGTGTTCTGAGCCCCCTGCTGTACTCACTGTACACATATGACTGTGTGGCCACTTCCAACTCCACAACCATCATCAAGTTTGCTGACGACACCGTTGTGGTGGGCCTGATCTCCAACAACAACGAGACGGCCTACCTACAGGAGGTTAAAAACCTGGAGAGATGGTGCCAGGAGAACAACCTTCTCCTGAACGTCAGCAAGACTAAGGAGTTGATCGTGGACTTCAGCACGAAGCAGGAGCGGTCATACCAACCGCTAAACATCTGCGGGACTCCAGTGGAAAGAGTGGACAGTTTCCGGTACCTGGGTGTTCACATCACACAGGACCTGTCTTGGTCCTGTCACATCAACACCCTGGTGAAGAAGGCCCGGCAGCGTCTGTACCATCTGAGACGCTTAAGGGACTTTAAACTACCCTCTCAGGTGCTTAAGACTTTTTACACTTGCACCATTGAGAGCGTTCTGACGGGTAGCATCACTTCCTGGTTCGGGAACAGCACCATGCAGGACAGACGAGCCCTCCAGAGGGTGGTGCGCTCAGCTGAACGTACCATCCACACCGAGCTCCCTGACCTGCAGGACATCTACAGCACGCGGTGCCGGACCAGAGCCAGGAAGATTGTGAAGGACCTCAGCCATCCCAACAATGGACTCTTTTCTCTGTTGCGTTCGGGGAAACGCTTCCGCTCCCTGAAGGTGAACACAGAGAGAATGAGGAGGAGCTTCTTCCCGCAGGCCATTCGGTGTTTAAACCAGGAAACACCCAGGATCTAAAAACTGGCCCACTCTCTCCATCATCACCCTTTTTTTCCCCTGCACAATCACACTTTTCGTGCTATGGCACATTATACACTGGACTTGCACAGCACAGTGCACTTTACTTTTCATATTTTCATTTTCTTTTTCATATTTATTTCATATTTCTTATATTCTTTTTTTATACCACACCATTCCGCACAAGGACACTTTACACCACACCTTACTGCACACGGACACTTATGGACAATCAAAAACATGCCTAACTTGTTTACTGTTGTTTACTGGTTAACTGCACACTGCCATAAACATTTTCTGTGTATGTGTATATATGTATATGTATGTATATTTACATATATATTTAGATATCTTTATATCTTTATTTATCTGCCTTCTTTTTCTTACTATATTTTTCTTAAATTTTGGTTTTTATATTTATATTTTTATTCCCCTTTTTACCCTATTTTATTCCCTTATGCCGGACCGTCGTTAAAAGCATTTCACTGCATGTCGTACCCTGTATGTATGTGTATGTGACAAATAAAATTTGATTTGATTTGATTTGAGGTCAGTCTCAAAAGACAGATACCCCTAAGAGACTTCCTAGCAGCCTGAAAAGCTCTGCCAGACGTGTCTCTGTGGGTCCTGCCAATGTAGAGCGAGGCTATTTGATTCATTTTAAACCTCATCCGCCCCGTTTCAACTGGGTTCTTGCCACTCTGGTGGGAACCAAGCATGCTCTGGTCATGGAATAAGAAGCACTCTCCTGAGAAAAGAGGCCATTGAGGTGGTTCCCCTTCAGGAACTCGAGCTGCGTCGAAGCGCTATGGGAACGCCCCTGCGTGACCACGCTCTGAACCACGTGTGAAATCTTAGCCAATAGGCAAGCCGTGACGTCATAGACAGGCGACGTTGCGTAAACCAGGAAGCTACAAGATGGCTGTGCAGTGGTAGCGACATTAGCTTCTGCTCGTTCAGGTAAGCGCTTTGAGTGTGTTATTTGTGCAGTCATGAGCTTATATGCAGGCAAAATTCCGTCTGCGTGTCTCCTGCTTGCCCCGATTCATTTCGGGGGTGACACGCAGCCGATGTGCTGTTTGCTTACCTTAGGAGCGTGCTTAGTCGGCTCTCGAGGGTATCGGTTGTTAGCATTTTAGCCGTGCGGCTATGTGCTCCCGGCTGCGAGGCGAGCTCCCGTTCCCCGAGGATTGCGCTCGTTTGGAAACGGTTCTTCTCCCGGTGCGTGTGACGCGGTGCTCCGTATTCTTCCTCCGAGGTGGGTGAATTTTCGGGGAGCGCTCTCCGAAGTGAGCGCTCTTCCTCGAGGCTTCGGCTCTCGATGGTATCGGCTGTTAGCATTTAGCCATGTGGCTATGCGCTCCCGGCTGCTAGCCGAGCTCCCGTCCCCCGGGGATTGCGCTTGTTTGGAAACGGTTCTTCTCCCAGTGCGTGTGACGCGGTGCTCCGTATTTTTCCTCCGAGGTGGGAGAATTTCAGAGAGCGCTTTACGAGGCTCCCGGTTGCTAGCCGAGCTCCTGTTTCCCGGGGTGAGCGCTCGTTTGGTATCGGTTCTTTCGGTATCGGTGTGTGTGACGCGGTGCTCCGTATTTCTTCCTCTGAGGTGGATGAAATTTCGGGAAATTAGGGGAAGCATGCCTGGCGGCTGCTTCTTCTCCCGATGCGGGCAGCGCAGCATTACATGTCTCTCTCTCCGAGGAGGATGAGCTGGTGGATGCTAGCGAGCCTGCGGACTCCTCACAGCCTGTGCTGTATATGGAGCTCCTTGAGGTCGTGGCACGGGCCGGGTCCGAGCTGGATTAGCTTGGCCGGTCGTGTGGCAGAAGCAGCACGCACCAGTGAGCTGGTTGTGCGTTTCCTGCACTGTGTCACAGCCTCAGCGCCTCCCCTGATCTGCGCACCGAGGTGTCTGGGTCCTGGGGGGCCCGTGGGCGTGCATGCTTTTCCGATGTTCTTTCGCTGTGCGCGAATGTTATTGGAGCTGCGTGGCGCGGCTACGGGACGTTGCCACTTGTGGTAGAGACGCTAGCGAGCTATCTGTCCCCGAGTGTTGCGTCTGTGACGGCTATCGGTTTGCCTACGAAGAGCCGCTTGGCTCTGGTGGGTAGCGCTGCGCGGCAGGTCAGGCTACAGGTTGCTTCCACACGATGAGTGTGTTGCGGGCATACCAGGCTGGCCTGCTATGGGGGATGATGTGAGCTTCCTTCTGAGCGTCATGGTGTCCCCTCCTGGCCTGTCCTGGTGACGCTGTGGGTAAGGGCGATTGCTGGCGGGTTCAGGAGACCGCGGTGGCGTTTCAGTGGTTGTTCCTCGCTGCTCCGTTGGGGCTGCTCGGCGGCAGCCTCGCCCTGGTCCGTCCAGGCACAGCGAGATAGCCCGGTGAGAGAGTGTTGCCACCCGACTCTGCGGGGAGGTCCTAGGGGCCCCTGGCGACTCTCTAGGCCCGAGAAGGGGCTGGACGGCCTGAGGGTCGTCCTCGCCTCTAGTGAACGGGCTGTGGTGCGTAGGCCTGATGGCTTGCATCTTGGAGGACGGTGCGCACCTCATGCTACAGGGCTCGTCCCTCCCTGGCACCACTGGGAGGCCGGTCTGTCGGCCCTGCCACAGGGTGTTCAGGACGCTGCCTCCCTCTAGCGGTTAACTCCCTTATTTCCGCCCGACAGTTCGTTGCTCCTGCCGTTCGGGTTCAGGAGGACTGTCTGTTAGCCCTGCCACGGGTCGTGTTCAGGGCGCAGCTTCTCCAGCGGTTTGCTCCCCGTATTCCGCCCGTATGATCGCTGCGGACGGGGGGTTCCGCCGCCTCTCAGGAGGTGTGGTCGGCTGCAGAGCACCGCTCCAGCCGCTCTGAGTGGGTCGGGGGCCAGCCCCGAGGGGTTGGTTCTCCCTGTGGAGACTTTCTGTCAGTCTGGAGGGCTGCCTGGAGTCTCTCGGGGGTCCTGCATACTGTGGGGAAGGGCTGCGCGATTCGGTTCGCATCTTCTCCTCCCCGGCTCAACGGGGTGTGTCCCACCCTGGTGGGACCCGTGCAGGCTCTGGTCCTGGAACAGGAAGTGCGCACACTCCTGGGGAAAGGGGCCATCGAGGTGGTTCCCCCCTCAGTTTGCGAGTCAGGCTGCTACAGCCCGTGCTTCGTTGTTCCGAAGAAGGACGGTGGGTTGCATCCCATTCTGGATCTCCGCTACTTGAACCACTCACTTTTGAGGCTCGGGTTCAGGTTTCTCGTTTAGAGAGGTCGTGTCTCAGGTCAAGTCCAAGGACGGATTTGTCAGACACTAGATCTGGAGGTTGCATGCTCCCATGCAGCTGTCCTTCACCGCGCACGGGAGGTTCCTGAGGTTGCTTTCGGGGCGAAGCTTACCTATATCGGTCCTTCCGTGCGGCCTAGCGCCCTCGCCCCGTGCCTTCACAGAGTGCGTGATGGTGGCTCATTAGAACACCTGGCGGTTCGGCATTGAGATGCTGTTCCCGCCTGCATGAAGGTACTGGGGTTCGGACTGAGACGCCGGGTAGTGTGTACTTTTTCCAGCGCGGAGGGCCACTTTCTCGGCGTGGTGTGGGACTCGGCCGGGTTGCGGGCATGGTTGTCTCCCGCCCGGTTTGTAGTCATCCTCACTGCAGTCAGGAGGGTAGGGGCAGGCCGCCTAGTCACTGTGAGGCAGTTCCAGAGGCTGCTGGGTCTCATGTCGGCAGCGTCCGCATGTGGCCCTCTCCAGTGGTGGCTCCGGGGCAGAAGGGTTCTCCCCCTGAGGGAGTCTGAGGGAGTTGGAGTCGTCACATCAAGGTCTCACAGTGTGCCCTTTAAACCTTGGTTGCATGGTAGTACCTTACGTTCTGTCCCCTGGCCCCGTTTTAGGGACTCCTTGTCATTGCATAACGCTAACGACGGACGCTTCCATCACGGGGTGGGGAGCGGTCATGAGTGGCCACTCTGCCCAGGGTCTGTGGAGTGGCCCTCGTCTCTTGTGGCACATAGATTGCCGGGAGATGCTGGCAGTGTTGTTGGGGTGACAACACTTCCTCCCAGTCCTTAGAGATCGCTATGTGTTGATCCGCTCGGACAATACTGCGGTGGTCTTGCACATGAACCACCTAAGGGGCCTCCGGTCTCGCCCTTGCGAGCAACTGGCGCAGGAGGTCCTCTTGTGGTACCGGGACGAACTCCTCTCATTTAGAGCCGGTTACATCCCGGGACGGTTGGATGTCTGAGCAGACGCCCTGTCGAGACAGTGGCTGCCGTGGGGCGGTCTTGGCGAGGCTACGCCTGTCGCCTTTCCCGATTGCGCTGCTCTCGGGAGTTCTGGGATAGGTTCGCCGGTAGGGAGTCTGTCTCCTCCAGGTAGCACCTTGTTGGCGGGCGGAACCCTGGTTCACCCCCGCCCGGTGTTGTTGAGACTGTGGCCCCTGAGGGGGCATGGTTTGTAGCGGCTGTTCTCTCTACCGAGGTAGTAGAGGCCCCTCTCCACTCCAGAGCTCCCTCCATGAGGAGGTCGTACGCCGCACGATGGCGACTGTTCACGTCACGGTGTGAGCACTATGACTTGGACCTAGTTGACTGCCCGGTCGGTTCAGTTCTGGTGTTTTTGCAGGTACAGTTTGCCGCAGGGTTAATCCCTTCAACCCTGAGGGTTTCCGTGTTCGCTGGGTAGGTCCCATTGGTGACACGTTTCCTCCGCGGCGCCCGGAGGCTGTGGCCTGGGACACGACTCGGAGTGCCTGTCTGGGACTTGGCAGTTGCCTCGTCCCACCTGGAGTTGCCCCCTGGCATGGCCAGAGTGTTCTTTACACGAGGCTGGGTGCTCCCACACGATGTGTCGTGTTACTGGCATTCTGCCCTCCTCTGTTATAGCCCCCGATCAGGGGTTACGAGACCCGGCTGTGTCCAGTGCGAGCACTGGGTGCTTATCTCCACAGAACGAGTCCTTGGAGGTGGTCGGTGCAGTTGTTCGGCTGCGAGTCCTGGTCCCCGCTCCGATCGCGGTCAGGGCTCGCCCCGCTGGAGTGTGGCGGCCTCTGCGGCCGGGTCCACAAGAGTGTCACTCCGGGACGTCTGTGACGCTGCGGGTTGGTCCACCCCGCTGACTTTTGTCAGGTTCTATGGCCTCGAGCCCCCCTTTGAGCCACTGGCTGAGGCATCTTGGAGGCATCTTTCTATCAAGACAGCGTTCTTGTTGGCCATTTGTTCTCTTAAGAGAGTAGGAGATCTACAGGCCCTTTCTGTTGCCCCCTCCTTTCTAGAGTTTACTCCAGGTATAGCCAGTGCCTTTTTGTGAAGTAAGGTGCCCTCGGTCATCCCATGACCTGTAAGGCATTCTATCCAACTCCTTCTCAGACCACAGACCAGGAGAAATTGAACTGGCTGTCCCCGCTACACACTGAACACCCAAGTCCATATGACTGGTCCCTGGAGAAAGATTGACCAACTGCTCATCGGCTTTGGCCCTCCAAAGAGAGGCCTCCCTGCCAATAAGCAGACCCTTAGCAGATGGATCATTGATGCCATCACATCATCATATAAGTTCTCTGGTCTCCCAGCCCCATTCGGGGTCAGAGCTCACTACACCAGTAGTGTGGCTGCCTCAAAGGCTTAGTCCTATTGAGTACTCCTCCAAAACATTTGCAACCCTGCGGGCTGGTCAACCCCGCTGACCTTTGTCCGGTTTTACAACCTGGACCGCAGTGCCACTCCTGGCCCCTCTGACCTAGCTGTGCTTATACACACTAATCAGGGACTGGTCAGTCTGACGTGATTAGACACTTGTTCCCAAAGCGTTTTGACTCAGCTTGAGTTAAGGAAAGGGAATGTCTCTAGGTTACGTGTGTAAACCTAGTTCCCTGAGGGAACGAGACACTGTGTCTCTAAACCACACTGCCTGCATCCCTGCAGCACTTCCTTCTCCCTTACAGAAGCTGGCGATCGCCTCACTCCATGTGCGTTTTATACTTCCTGGTCATGAAGCCACCCCGCCGGTCACGGCCAGCATTCAATTTTCGACTGATTATACTCGGGCGATTTCCCAAAGTGTTTCGACGCAGTGTCTTGTTCGCTCAGGGAACTGACTTGCATAACCTAGAGACGTTGCTGATGTTTAAGTGTAAATCATTTATTAATAAATAAAAAATATCTTACCTTGTAAAATCTTCACATATTTTCATCCAAATCTTCCTTTTTTTTTTTTTTCCTTTTAGGGACTGATAAGAACGTGTTGAATGAGCCCCGAGACTTTTACATTCACATTGCCTGCAAAGACAAGCTCAGGTTGAAGGAAGGCAAGGACTATCTCATCATGGGTTCTGAGCCAAAGAAAATACAAGACAGGTGAGGATCTTATCTGACCTACATGACCAAAACACCTCTGACCATCATACCCTATGTGTCCTTGTTGAGTGTTCCATTCCAGATTTATTCCACTTTTACCTTTAGCTTATTTTGGGTTGTGACTGTGTGGATGAATGTGTATTCCTTATTAACAAGAGCAATTAAAAGAAGGTCTGGGGTGCAGTTAGTTTTCTAGTTGTACCTGATGGTGGGGTTTAATGGCATTAAGTCAGTCAGGACACTCGGGTTCATCCACTTCAATCTTTCAACCTTCACACGCAGGTTTGTGAAATTCCACAACATAAATACATAAATTGTTCAGTGGTGAACAGTAACACAGTAAAAGCAGATTTTTTTGCATATCTGTACTTTACTAAAGTATTTCCATTTGGGGAGACTTTTATTTCACTATATCTACGTCAAATATTTTAGATTTTCCTCAACTTCATTTAGTAAAATTTGTCAATCCTTTTTATTTATGAGGATAAAAACTGTTAACTGGTCAAACACGCAGAAAGTCACCAATCAGGTTCGAGCACACGCTCTGTTTTAAACTCGTTTTGATTGATGCTTGGTGTATCTACTGATCAACAACATACAGTTCAGCATCAGTTCAACATCAAGCAAAACATTTACAGAGGAATAAAAGATGAAGAAACTCCAGACTCGAACTCACAACACACGGATTATTTGTGCAATTTGTGTGAAGTAGTTGAGAAGAAGGTTTTGTGCTCATGATGATTGTAATAGAAATCAATCAGTGTTTAAGTCATTAATATCATTCTATTAATAAATCAGTGTGCTAAGAGTCACATTCGAGTCTTTTCACATGAACTGAGTTGATTAAGCAAAATAATGATAATATGAACATTATATTCATAATAAATTATAGTGCTTTTGGATACTTAAGTACATTTTGTACTTTTACTCAAGTGAAATTTCAAATGTACACTTTTACTGGCGTGATATTTTACCACGTGTTTCTCTACTTTAACTCAATTACATGTTTTTTGTTCTTCATCCTACACTGCAGTTGTGTGTTTGAGACTTGGTTTTAAGGATAAACCATGTATAGGTTGGTCCGGGGTAATTATCTGAATCAGAATCAGATTTATTGGTTTATTACAATAACCAATTATTATTATTGGTTGGTTACAGGTTTATTAAGTGTGTTGGCATACAAGGAATTTGGTTCCAGCTGTTAGTGACTCTTGGACAAAATGGACTATACGAGACAATATGGACAGTACAAGTATTAAATAGGAATGCAGATTATATGAAAGATTAGTAATGTACATAATGTGTGAGAGTGCATGTAGTGCAAAAAAAGTATTGTGCGTTAGGTACGATAAAGAGTTACTTTGGAACTTTGTACAATATACAGCAGTAATAGTGTGTGTGTGTAACATATCCGGATGATGTAATGACTGACAGTTCTGAAAGTGCAGCACTTATAGATATGAAGCAGGGAATATATTTATGGTGAGTTGTTAATTATGCTGATTGCCTGGGGAAAGAAACTGTTCCTGTGTCTGGCAGTTTTGGTAAACCTGAGTTCTGTAGCATCGCCAGAAGGAATGAGCTGAAAGAGGTTGTGTGATTTTTCCTGCCCAGTTTCTAGTTCTTTTATGGCGCAAGTCCTGGAGAGTGGGCAAGGGAGCACCAATGATTTTTTTTTCTGCTGTTTTAACTGTTTGCTGCAGTCTGTTGATGTCCTGTTTTGTTGCTGCTCCAAACCAGTTGGTGATGGATGAGCACAGGACAGATTCAATGACTGCAGTGTAGAACTGCATCAAAAGCTCCTGTGGCAGACCAGACTTCCTTAATTGGTGTAGAAAGTACATCCTCTGCTGGGCTTTTTTGAGAATGGACTTTATGTTGGACTCCCACTTCAGGTCTTGAAGTTCTCCACAGATGACACAGGGCTGATGGATGTTGTGAGGGGGAGCATTGTTGAGGGGTGTTTCCTAAATTCCACTATCATCTCCACAGTTTTGAGTGTGTTTTTAATGCTGTTCTGACTGCACCATAGCACCAGCCACTTCACCTCCTGCTGTAATTACACTGTAATTACACATTCCTTTGGCCTTCAAGTGTAATTACAGAGTTGAACTAAAGTTTGTTTTTATATAACTTTTCTTTATTGATTAGGTCTATTAGGTTTGTGGTGAAAATAAAAAAGAATATAATAAATACATAAATCATCATTTCTATAATTTAACATTTAAAGCCAAGCTGCACACAAATTTCTCTATTTGTTTGTATTATGATTCTCATGCAGTGAACAAATGTGTTGGTTGATGATATTATCTTGTTCTTCCTATTACACACAATAAGAGAAAAACACCGGTAAGAGTCTTTCAGTCCCAGACAATAATTTGTTCAGATTTATTCTGCAAGTTACCTCAGTGCAGTCTAGTTTGAGAACAATAGTCATTAAAAAATTATTTTATTTTGTTCACAAACAAAAGATCACTGTTCTGTAAGAAAAAGGTCTAAATATTGTGCATTTTCTTATGTAAATTCAAATTCCGTTATATGTCTCGTCAGTTGGCACTACACGATCAGAACGAGCAGTTGGTTGGAGTACTGGCCCACGCAGGAGGAGAGTCAAGATAACAACAACAACAACAGGGATAGATACATCGGACTGAGCAGCTTAAGCCACATCCTGGAAAATGAGGGATGCACCACTTAAACTTCTCAATGTGGAAATGCAGCTCATATCACAGCTTATATACCGCTGGCCACCGGCTACAGCTTTAATCTAGGTCTGTTTTTTTAAATAATTATATTACCTGATTTGATCATGGAATCAACCAAAAGATGCACTAAAAACAGAAATTAATGAGTCGATATATACATGCATAAATAAAGTTCTTGCAATGAATTCAGGAAGTTCTGTGTGTTTTTAACGTATTCATAATGACTATAGACCCAAAACCTAAATAAAAATAAAATAAGTCAAATGTTAAAAGTTTTTATGTCGAAATCAGAATGTGTTCAGTAAATACACTTTATTTAAAAGTGGTTTTGTGTAGGAGAGAAGAATATGGAGGAGTTCTGTGTATTCCGCGACAGTTTAAGAAAAGCTTTCAGAATCAGAATCAGGTTTATTGGCCAAGTGTGTTGACACACACAAGGAATTTGGTTCCAGCTGTTTGTTACTCTCAAAAGTACAGACATAAATAAAAACCTATACAAGACAAAACAGACAAGACAACATATTCATCAGGAACCCTGTTAAAGATTTTAAAATATAAAAATTTTTGTTTAAATGGACCCCTTTTTCTTATTCAGATATACACACTCTGGTCAAAAAAGTAATAATTAAATGAATTCCTTTCATTTAAATATTTATTTAGTTTATTGGTGTTATTGAGTTTTTATATGATTGACTTTAATTCTGCATTCCATCATGTAGTTATTCATTTATTCATTCATGCATTTATTTACCTTTATATTAACTACTGCAGCATTAAAATATGAAAAAACAGAACTTGAGTCAATGATTTAATTGTGTGAAGTCATTAAATAAATACTATTCTTTTTATCGACCAAAACATGTTCTAATTAATTGAATTAATTTTTAATTTATTTATTTTATGAAATTTTTTGTCCTCCATAATTCTCATCATGTTCGTTTTTGTAAGAAAGAAAATCGTTTACTCTGCAATATCGACGCTGACCAGGAGGCGGCAGTAGAAAAAAGATAATTTCGTCACAAATCCCAGAAATGTTAGAAAGGTGGGGGTCAGAACAATGGTTCAACCATGATGGAAGGGTCAATGCCCCTGAAACACAGATGGTTATCTTGTGGCAGCTTGTCTGGGGCTTGAACCCCAACCTTCTGATCAGTAACCTACAGCTTTAACAACCAAATTACCACTAAGGCTTAACCAGTGGTGACTTAGGTTTTAACCACGACACCTTAACCACAAAGTTACCACTTCTGAAGACTAGACCTCCACCACTGAGAACACATTCTTTGGAATTTTGGTTTGGGGAGAATTTGGTTATTGCCTGGGAATTATATTCAATATTATATCAGCTTCTACAGTGGCTATTGGGTGAGCGTATTGGTGAGTGTATTAAAGAAAGCATCTGGAATGCACAAAATAATTTTTCTTGTAAGAGATTTTACTGAAATTGTTTCTCAGACAATAGCTATTACTTTATTATAATCATTATTATTATTATTTACAATATTTTCCTGAATAAATATTTGTACACCAGGTTAGTGTTTATATTTGCTTCTTTATTTCACAGCAACACATTTTTATTTCACATTCTATTTCCAAGTATATGCAATATGACTTTCCAGTTGCTCTTTGACAGATGCTTATTGATGCAGTAATATACACTCTATGTGTCAGGATAGTGACCACGAGTAGACAGCAGAAGTAACTCTATTATCTTTTAATTGGCATTCAACACACAAACACAAGTCCGGCAGTGTTACTAAATATAATGGGGGTTTAGTCCGTAATGCGGGTATAATCCATCAGAAAGGTATATTCTGTAAAGGGGAGTATAATCCGTAAAGCGGGTATAATCCAGTAGGCGATGAGAATCCATAAAGCGAGAGTAATCCTCAGGATTGGACGAAGGAGCAGGAACCAGCAGGGAATGATTGCAGTCAGGAACCAGGTAGATCACAGTTGACATCAAGTAGGTCCAACAGCGCGTGAGGTGGTAACGGGACCTTATAAAGGGGAATCAGAATAAGAAACAGCTGAGAGCGGTAGAGAAAAGCAGCCTGAGAACCTCCGAGGGGGGCTGACAGTATGTATGTCGTTTAAATACATTCATTTTGGTTTTGACGAACTATAACTGTAAACTGTAACATCTTTCTTACTATTAGATATGTCTCAAAAACACACCTGAATGTTTCACTTCACACTGTTATTTTATGGCCAAATATTTGTGCACCCCTGACCATGACATTCATATGCCCTTGTTGAGTGTCTTAACGTTTGGTGAAGTGTGATGTGTGTCGATCATTCACTTTTGGCCATTCCATGTAGATGTTCTGAAAAATGTCTGATCATTTGGAACGCTGGAGACGGTTATGTGTAATCGTTTTCTGGATCAAAGGCTGGATCTGTCACTCAGAGATCTGGCCAATGCACATCGCTCCATTCGCCATACACAATTTAGATATCTTTGGAAAGAAACACTTTGAGCTTTACTGTCAATCATCAAAGTTGATATTGATATTAAGAGATAAACTTTAAAGATATTAAGTTATAGATGATCAAGTGCCATGGATATACATTTCCTGCATTGACCATTATTTTATTTCATATATAAATACATTAAATCAGTCCTAGAGCAATCCAGAAAAGTACTGGATATTTTATATACTGATTTTAATAGATACCTTTTTATATAAGATGGTCATCATTACATATGACAGAGAGACTCTTATATCCATTGGTTTACATAATTTTCGCTGTTTTAAAACCCGGACCCATACTGGTCGAGTGAGAACCTGATGAAGAACAAAGGACGTGACCTGTACCAATGTCCGCACACCGTGCTCCCTTACCTAATATCCTGTTAGCCAACGTCCAGTCTCTGGAAAAACAAGCTTGACGACCTCAGGACAAGAGTCAAGTTCCAGAGGGATATTCGGGACTCCAACCTTCTGTTCTTCACGAAGACATGGCTGAAGCCAGCGGTACCGGACCACGCCACCACCCGGCTGAGTTTTCCTCGGTTCACCGCATGGACAGAACACTGGAGTTGGGGAAGTCAAAGGGAGGTGAAGTGTATCTGATGGTGAACAACTACTGGTGCAGCAGCACGAGCATTGTTCCTCTTTCACGCTCCTGCACAGTAAATCTGGAACTACTGACCATCAAATGTCGCCCCTTTTACCTCGGTAATTCAGCTCAGTCATAGTCAGTGCTGTTTATATTACACCTCGGGACCCTGCGCTCATTGTGGTGGAAGACTTTAACAGTGCCAACTTCAAGTGTGCACTGCCAAACTTCCAAAAGCACATCACCTCCAGAAGCCCACCAGGGCCAAAAGGACATTGGACCACTGCTGCACACCGTTCACGAACAGCTAAAAGGCACAATAATTGTCCACCATTTGAATATTAAAGTCATCAATAATTAAAGAAGTCTAAAGAAGTAGCTGGTCGGTTATAATTTTGTTTTTAGTCAGCGCATTTGATGTGAGAGATATAGTATTCAACAATCCTATCTTTAGATCAAAGGTGCTGGCTGTGCATTCAGTCCTATTTAACCCTCTGGAGTCTGAGGGTGTTTTTGGCCCCTTGAGAGATTTTGACATGCTCTTACATTTGGTTCTTTTTAGTTGCTTTTAAAATATATTATTGACAAAAGACTTATTACACTGTATTCAGCACAAACTGGGCTACCATAATATGTAAACAACTTATATGTGTGGTTTTTGAAAAAGCTAAAAAAAAAAAAAACTCACTGAAATAAGGCCACAAAACCTATAGTAAACATGTTTTCCCAAGACTTTTTGAAAATCATCCTGCCTGCTCATTCACCTTAAACAATACTTTGATTTAAAATTTAAAAAACACTTTCTACTTTAAAAGGCCATATGCGAAGGGGCGTCGACATGCTGTGACTGACAGCTTCGTTGACACTGGGTCGCATAATGAGCTGTCGATTACATAATGAGCTGTGGATCACTAAGCCAGGATCTGAGTGAGAAGTACAGTACTACAAGAAGGAATGCGTTTCCTTTGTGGTTTATTTAAAAATACACATTATCAAGGACAGCATTAAAAAGGGAATTATGTAACAATAAAACAATACAGTACAGTATGTTTAAAAAATAAAGAGTGCAACAAAAACAATACACTACACTAGGGTTCCACAAATCCTAGCCTGTGGGGCTACAATACTATAAATTAAATAATAATAGTGTATCAATTTGAGGAATTGGCAAGAACAAACAACTTGAACCCCTACTTAGTTGGCTCGGCTTTCATGTACTGTGTCCTCTCAGTGTTAGCTTTGCATGCTACCATCCTCTCATCCACGGCTATATTGTCTTCTAGGATGATAAATTGCTTTGCATGTCTTATAGATTGTGTCCATAAACAGTTTCACTCTGAACAGACGGTCATGTTCAGATGTGCCCCTCTTTCTGTCATTTTCTTTGTCTGCATCTGGGTGACTCATGTGTACATTCCATGAAATTGTCCTGTATCTGTCCCTTGACATAATTGTTGCTGGAAAGGGAACTGTGAAAATTCTGCTCTGTCGCCAGTAGTCTATGATGGACGGCAACTTTACCATTGCCATGTAAAATAAGAGCCCAATGTAGCGATACATCTCACTCACGGTTACATCTCTCCATGGAACTGTGTCGTTATCTGTCTTATTCTTCCATGACATGGTGGACTGTGTGTGCTGCCTTTGCCCTTTTTGGAGCAGGTGCTTAATCACATCTGTTTATGAAACACACACACGAACATCACTAATTGTGTTATTGGTAAAGTTGTTTGCATATGTCATACAATGCAATAATGATTCAAACTAAATATAATTTAAGAAAATATAAAATATGTACTTACTCGGTCGAACTGAAAATGTAGCTAAACCTGCGTGGCCTGGTGTGAGTTTCCAGTGAAGGCAGGGGTGATGCAGCCACATTCCTAAAAATAATCAAACAATATATTTTTCAGTATTTTTGATGAATACACTTGAACAATATATATTTGTTAGCATGCATTGTACATATAGCATTTACACCTCAGCATTCCGGAACATCTCTGCTAGCTAACACTACATAACAGCCTTTCAGGATGATCAGTGACACCAACCAAAACTGAACTGAGGCTAAAATATAACTTAATATAACGTCAACAATATTTAGGGCATACAATTACAAACAGTTAATGTTACAAATGAGCAGATATTGGTGGATTTCTGTTGTAACATTAAAAGGCAATGCTGACAAAAGCTAGGCAGAGATGTCTACAAACAATATTAGTTTTATATGATCAGAATGTAAGACTAAATAACTTACTCACTGTAGCAACTTGCTGGAAAGTCCTCGCTCTTCAAAATGCAAACGCTCCTCGTGGGAATCGCAATCTTCTTCGGATGAAAAGGTAAATTCTCTGGCATTGTTTTATGCCACTGTCCGGGGCGTGTGTGTGTGTGAGACTCAACGTGTGGACTGTTTTACCTGTGAATAGCGTGTCCGCTCACAGCTCATTATCAGATAATGACCTGCGGTGGAAAATCTGTGCCTCTACTTGGTTTCACATGATTTATATTCATTGGGAACATATGTTTTTTTATTTCACCGACTTATTCTAAAACTACACACTTTAAGCTGTCTAAAGATATATTTTTTATTTCCGTGTGTCAGCTATTGGCCGAGTTTCAGCGCTTTTTGATGACGTGTTTCTAAACAAAGTTTACGCAGACAAAGGTGACAGATGGCGCACCCTGACTATTGTATTCATTAAAAAAAAATACAACGTTTTGTTTATATAGTGAGTATACACAAATGAAAGTAGACTCCAGAGGGTTAAGCTCGTTTTGCTGGCATCTGAAAAAAAAGCACGTTTGGGCGCCGGTGGCAAATCAGACTCCAGAGGGTTAATTAACAAACTGTGGAGTAACCAGGCGAACCAAGGCGCAGGCTGAGACGGGTTTGAGATGGGAAATATGGAAAGTAGGGTGGATCCGGAGGACTCTGGAGAGTTTGAGGCAGACCGCTACAGGGTTGATAACATTCGAAACTGGAAAAGGACCCATGAGGTGTGGGGCAAGTTTCTTACATACAGCCTTGAGAGGGAGGTCTCAGGTGGGCAACCAGACCTTCTGGCCTACCCAGTAGCGGGGAAACCGGATGATAGGTTCAAGTGCAATATTTGACCATGGGCGTCTGGGAATAGGAAGGGGCGGAGCAGCCTGGTAGGGTGGCCTTTGGAGCTTTTGTGTTGGGCACAGCTGGGGCAGGCAGCGGGCATCCCTTCAGGCAGTGGGCCACCAGAATCTGCCCGGATATGGCCCAGGTTCATCTGTATTCTGAGAGTATTAGAGGGGGTGGTGACATGAAAATCGCATCTCTTAGCCTTGTCGTACAGGCCATTTCGAAGAAGAACCCAGCCCCAGAAGGGGAGGATAAAGGGTGAATAATCCTGGCAGAGAAAGACTCTTGAATATGCTGGTGCATGGCCCCCCGCTCAAGTCCAGACAGATGGTACAAACATACATGGGAAGGAGAGGTTCCAGGCAACAGGACAATGGCACAGTCATATGGCCATTGTGGTGGAAGGGAGGATGCTTTGACCTTGCTGAAGATGGCTGCCAGGTCATGGTAGACCGCCGGGATAGAGCTGAGATCAGGTTGAGGCTCCTGACGTGGCGGGAAAGGTGCAGGACCGGTTGGGGCAAGACAGCGGGTCTGGTAGAGCACCCCCATCCACCGTTCCATTCTAGATGGGGGTTGTGTTACCAGAGCCAAGGAAAACCGCCATGTGCCCTGTTTCCCCACAATAGAGGCAGAGCCCCTCAGAGCGGAGTCTCTCCTTCTCTGTGAGCCATAAGTGCACCGACATTATCTCCACAGGCAGAGACAAAGTCATGGGTTCTGGACAAAGGGCTGTTTGTGGAGAGGTCTTCCGATGAGCCGGGAACTGAGGACCATGCTCAGTGCATTAGAATTGCCTTTCAACATGTCGCTCCTAAATCTTCCGGGGGACAGGAAAATCTCAGAAACAATTTGTGAGAAAAGAGATAATCCGGCAGGGAGGGAGAGTTCATAGAGTCCTTAAATGCCGGGCAGCGTGGGAAAACCTCAAAATGGCCACCGACCCGGAAGTGCTTGTTGCAAAACCGGACGTGCGTGCCACGAAACCGGAAGTGCGTACCGCAAACCCAGTATCAGACACATAAAGGATAACATTCCACTCCCAAAACTTCAGCAAATGGTCACCTCATTTCCCATATGTATTGTTAGATTTTTATCATGCCCAAACGAAACTTAATTCTTGGAGAGGTTTTCCATACGATCTGCGATGCCCGTAGGCCTTTCTGAATTCAGGGAAGAATCACACCGCACACAGCAAATGCTTCCTCTTCAGTTTATTGCAGGTAGCAGAGCGTATTTATACACATACAGAGAAAAGAAACCTGACCTAGTTGTTTCCTGTTTAGACAAGAGGATATACTAGCTGGCGATGTATATCGCCAGCTAGTATATATATATATACTAGCTGGCAGATTCCGCCGCCTTTCGTTTTGCCCGATAGCTCCTTTACGCGATCCGCTCGGTGTAAGTGAAAGCCCGAGAGAAGTAATCCGCTGTCCGGGATTGAGCGACTGAGCCAAGTTTCAGTAAAACAGAGAGCAGCGGAGCATGCAAAATCTTTGTTTGTTCCGTTAAGAAGAGTTAGTTCGTCCATTTTGTTCGGCAGTGAGCGGAGGTTCGCCAGGTGAATCGAATTCTACATTAACGAACGTTGGTGTACAGATGTCACAGTGCTGGATAAATACTGCAGCCCAAACTTGGAATCACTGGTAATAAACTGTAAACCGTTTTACTCACGGAATTTTCCTCATTCATTCTGACCGAGTTTACATCCCACCTCAGGCCAACGTGAATGATGCACTGCAAAACCTGGCAAACCAAATATCCGGCTTGGAGCAAAAACATCCGGATTCTCTTTTTATTATCCTTGGAGACTTTAACAGAGCAAAACTAACAGTAGAACTTCCAAAATACAGGCAACATATTAACTGTCCGACAAGAGGAAAAACACACTGGATCATTGCTACACCGTTCTTAAGGACTCAGACGCTCTGTACCCCGGGCAGCTTTAGGGAACTCTGATCACTGCTTGGTTCATCTTATTCCAACATACAGGCAGAAACTAAAATCTGTTAAGCCTGTAGTCAAAACAGTGAAGAGATGGACCAGTGAGGCAAAGCAGGAACTACAAGACTGCTTTGAGTGCACTGATTGGAGTGTCTTTGAGGCTGGAACTGACAGCCTGGATGAGCTGACTGACACTGTGACATCCTACATCAGTTTTGTGAAGACATGTGTGCCAACCAAAACCTTCTGCAAGTTCAGTAACAACAAGCCATGGTTCACAGCCAAACTGAAAAACTTCGACATGCCAAGGAAGATGCATACAGAGGGAGGACAAAGCTCTGTACAAGCAGGCCAGGAACCAACTGACAAAGGAGATCAGAATAGCCAAAAGAAGTTACTCTGAAAAGCTGAAAAGCAGGTTTTCAGCTAACGACCCTGCATCAGTGTGGAAAGGCCTGCAAAATATCACAAACTACAGGAGACCACCCTCCCACTGAAGCAAACAAAGACCTGGCTGACGACCTTAACACCTTCTACTGCAGGTTTGAGGACAATATCTTCACACCTCTCATCCAACCCAGCCCAATGTCTGCCCCCATCACACCTCTGGATTTCTCTTACAACTCCTTCCAGCACTCAAGTTGCGCTCACGATTTGTGAAAAGGATGTGTATCGGCTCTTTCAGAGACAGAAGACAAGAAAGGCTCCCGCCCAGACGGTGTCTCCCTCCTGTCTCAAAGCATGTGCTGACCAACTGGCTCCCATTTTCACCTCTATCTTCAACAGATCACTGGAGTTGTGTGAGGTCCCTCCTGCTTTAAACTCTCCACAATCATCCCAGTCCCCAAGAAACCCTCCATTACTGGACTGAATGACTACAGGCCTGTCGCTCTGACATCTGTCGTCATGAAGACCTTTGAAAAGCTGGTATTGGCCCATCTAAAGAAGGTGACAGAACAGCTGCTGGATCCCCTACAGTTTGCATACCGAGCAAACAGATCGGTGGATGACGCAGTCAACATGGGGCTAAACTACATTCTGCAACACCTTGACTGCCCAGGAACATATGCCCGGATTTTGTTTGTTGACTTTAGTTCGGCTTTCAATACAATAATTCCGGGAATCCTCCACTCCAAACTCCTAAACCTTACTATACCCCCTGCCATCTGTCAATGGATCACCAGCTTCCTGACAGGCAGGAAACAACAGGTGAGACTGGGAGGTGTTACCTCCAGTATTCAGACAGTCAGCACTGGTGCTCCTCAGGGTGTGTCCTTTCCCCACTGCTATTCTCCTTTATACGAATGACTGCATATCAAGTGACCCAACTGTCAAACTCCTGAAATTTGCAGATGACACCACGCTCATTGGACTAATCCAAGATGGTGACGAGTCTGCATATAAACATGAATCATGATCATCAATCCAAGAGCAAAAACACAAAACCAAAACAGGATCCAAATCTTGGAAAACAAAAAACAGATATAGTTGTCTGAATGAATGAATGAGTGAAGGAAAGAACAAATTAATGAAAAATATTTAGGAACAATAAAAAAAAAAAAATGCTATATATTCTGTTGTGTTGCTCCCATCGCATAACAGATTTTTGACCCTAACGATTTATGTGCAATAAGCAGATTGTTTTTGATTTATGTAAATGCACTGCTGTAAACATTCCCCATTCACTTTGTATAATGGTTGTAAAAAATTATTTATAGCTTTAAACAGTGAAGTGATAAAGAAAGTTTTGTTAATTAAAAACAATAAGGAAAACCTGCTAAAAACATATTATTGTGCAAATTTTTTCTGTATGAAAAAATAGTTCTCTAAAACTTTCAGATAGCTTCAATAAACAGAGTTTAACTTTGCTCAACAAACCAACATTGAACACAGATACGTTTTTCAAATATTAAACAGATCAAACTCCAAATGTGTCATTTCCAAGAATCTCAGCCTAGATAAATAGCCTTGGCCTCACAGGTCATTGACAGTTGAGTTCTGCTATGCCTATAGTAATACATATTAGTTTATCCAGTTCACAATCTGTGTAGGTGTAAATATTTTTAGTCCACAATGTCTTTGCGATATATTCCAGAAAAACACGGCATGCTGTGATATCTGGCACCAAGACTTCAGCAGCAGATCCTTTAAGTTGTGGCATAGAGACTACATGAATCAGATCCTGTCGACATGCAATGTGGATATGCAGAAACAATATCCTGCTGCCAAGGGGCCACTGCTATTAGGGAGCACCGTTACCCAGTCAAGTCAAGTCAAGAAGCTTTTATTGTCATTTTAACCTTATCTGGCAGAAACAGTACACAGTGAAATGAGACAACGTTTCTCCAGAACCCTGGTGCTACATTAAACAACATAAAACTACATATTAAAATATAGAGCTAATGCGTAAAAGTTGTCCAAGCCACATAAAGTGTATCCCAGTGCAAACAGACAATACAAAACAGTGCTGGACAGATACACAATAAAATATCATATTATTATTATTACTAATATAGAAATGTTATTCATTTCAATAATATCACACCCCTTATAGGTGCCATTGTAAGGAAATATTCAACATATTTCACTTGTCAGATTTTTTACTTTATAAACTATGTTAAATATCGTATGTGTACAATATAATATTTTGAATGGTCATTGTAGGCATTATTCTTTCTTTTCTAATTTATAACTGTCCTGGTGTCTACATTATTTATGTTTGATGCTCAGCATTTAATTGAAAATTCAGTTTCAACAAAAGATGTTTGCTGTCAAAAACTGGTTATATTTGTTCTGCTAAGAATTATTACAATTCTATAATAATAATAATAATAATAATAATAATAATAATAATAATAATAATAATAATAATACATTTTGTGGTTTAAGCAAAATTGAAATAACAATTGACAAGATGTCTCAACGTCTAGGTCATGAGGTCAAAAGTCTCTTGCCTCCTGTTGAGGCCACACACACCAGGTAACATCCATTACTTGTCTTTTATTTTAGCATTAAGATTTATCTTATTATATTTTTTTTATCCGGATTTAGCAAGTCCCTACAGGGGGTTGAGCAAAAAGTATGATTTGTGTGCTTGTGTGTAAGTTTCAAAACACAGTTCAAAGTACTGTAGTGTATTGATCTTTACGTCAAAAGAGGGTGGGCATGTTGATATTTAAGAGAGGTAAGTTATTTTCTTGCACACACACACTTCTTCAGACTGACCCAAATCCAGCAGGCAGGATGCTTGTGGACGTGGTGTGGTTGACGGCAACATTGCTCTCCTTTCCATTGCTCACACTATGTGAACCACTGTGAGTACTACAATTCACAATAAACATACCAATTCTGATCTTTGAATCTTGTAATGTATATTTTATATGACTAGAAGTTAATGTAATTGCCTGGGACGTCTGGATTCTGATTGATCAGAAGCTGTCTAATCTTTTTAATAAGTGCAAATTATAAGAGCTTTACTCGATGGATATTACACATATATGCACAATTTTAAAAGTCTTTATCTGTCTGTGCTTAATGTCAGAGTTTCTACACTTTGTAAAAGATTTTAACATTTTAGCATTTTGATACACATGACATCTCAAATCTTATAGCAATAATACAGTGTGATCTGTAGAATACTGTACAAACCCTTTTCTAATTAAATATCTTGATGCAAAATTAATTAAAAAAAACACAACGATTACGGTGGACATTTGGGTATCAGGAGAATAGGCCGGAGTGCACCACCGTGCAGTGTAAATGTTTCTTCTCTGACAGCCCCAAGAACTAACTGTCTACTAACGATAACTTTCCTTTTGTCTTGCTTTGTATTGCAAAGCCATTTTTAAAGTGCATACTTGTAAATAACATCCGTACATTCATTTAAACAATATTTCTACTTCTGTTTATTTTGCATTATTATTTAATTGTTTGTTTTACTTATATTTTGTTACATTATGTCTGTACCTTCTCCTGCACTGGAAGCTACTGTCCCCAAGTCAAATTCCTTGTGTGTGTAAACATACTTGGTAAAAAAGCCATTTTTAAATTCTGATTCTAATATATCAAAAGTCCATCAGTTCAGTCATGTGATGATGATGATGATGCCAAATAATAGCTCTTGGTCAATTTTAGTTTAGAGCTGTTTCAGGAGGTAGTCGTAAAAACGTAAAAATCATCTCTAGGTTACTAATGTAACGTCTCTAGGTTCTGTATATAACCCTAGTTCCCTGGGGGAACAATTTCCGGCCAATAGTCTGGCTGATAGGCTACAAAATGGCTGAGCGATGATAGCAACATTAGCTTCTGAGAAAAGAGAAGGTAAGCACTTGCAAGGATGCAGGAAGTATGGCCTGCAGGGAACTAGGGTTAGATTAGATTAGATTAGATTAGATTAGATTAGATTAGATTAGATTAGATTCAACTTTATTGTCATTGTGCAGGGTACATGAACATGCAACCTAGAGACGTTCTCTTTCAGGAACTCGAGCTGCGTCGGAACGCTTTGGGAACGAGAATTTAATTACACCATACTGACGAGTCCCTGTCTAGTGTGTCTGGGCACCACCAGCGTGCAAAACAGAGGAGCCAGGAGTGGCTCTGATGTCATAAAACCTGACAAAGGTCAAAGGGCTGGACCAACCAGCCGCGTTACATGTTACGTGTCTTGCAGGGGACCCCATGGACCAGGCTATTGAGGCTGCTATACTCCAGGTTGAATGAGCCTTGACTCTGAAAGGAGTGGGAGAAAAAGAAGACTCATAACCAGAGAAAATAGCATCCACTATTCATCTGCTGAGAGTCTGCTTTTTGGCAGACTCTCCTTTTTCCTGTGAGGGCCATAGCAGACAAACAGTTGTTTGACTTTCTCCAAAGACTAGTCCTGTTGAGGTACGTATCCAGTGCTCGAACTAGACACAGTCAATTTTGCTTCTCCTGGTCTGGAGCTAGGAAGGGAGGAGGGCAGGATGCCTGCGAAATGACAGGTCTTGGGAGATCCGTAGGTACCCTAGGTACATACCCAGCTTTAGTGTAGAGAAAAGACCTGGCCATGCCAGGGGTAAACTCCAGGAGAGACAGGGCTGGTAGGTCCCCGATCCTTTTAAAGGAGGATATCGGCAAAAGAAAGGCAGTCTTTACCGACAGGTACCTTAGGGCCACCTCGGTCAAAGGTTTGAAGGGCAGCTCAGATAGAGCTGCCAACACAATGGCCAAATCCTATACAGGCACTTTGGATCGTATTCCGGACCTCAGCCTCCTGGTGCTGTGTAAGTGTGGGAGAACCAGAGGGGACAGTGTGATTTCTCTACAGTTGCAAACAGATCCACTTGTGCTCTGTGAGACCTCCGCCATATACGCTCCACCACCTTGGGGTGAAGCTTCCATTCCCTGGGCCTTGGCCGTTGCCTTCAAAGGGCACTTGCTTTTTGATTAGACCACAGAAAGATCTGCCGTGCCAGCCTGTATAGGGGCGAGATTGAAGACCCCCTGGTGGTCGATGTAAGAGACCATCAATGTGCTGTCTGTACGGACCAGCACATGGTGATCCCTCAGGTCTGGGAGGAAGTGTTTCAGAGCTAGAAACATGGCCAGCATCTCCAGGCAGTTTATGTGCCACGTGAGATGGAGCTTGTTCTACCAACCTAGCCACTCATGACCCACCCTATGAGGGATGCATCCATATTTATCATTACATGATGACAATTAGCTCCCAGGACAGGGCCCTGAGACAAGAAAAAAGGTTCTTTCCACATATCTATTGCTCACAGAGCTCACTGCGAGACCTTGATAGTACGAAGTGGATTGACCTTCGGAAGAACCCTGGAGGGTCACCACTGGAGGGTCTCATGTGCAGAAGAACTGAGTAAAATCACAATGGTGCTGCTGCCATAAATCCTTGCAGCCTCTGGAACTGATTCACAGTGAGTGACTGACCTTCTTTCACTCTCTTGACTGTCCTGAGGATAGCTTCGATCCAAGCGGAAGACAGCTGTGCCCACATAATGGATCAAATTTAATCAAATCTAATCAAATTTTATTTGTCACATACACATACATACAGGGTATGAAATGCAGTGAAATGCTTTTACAACGGTCCGGTATGAAGGAATAGAATGGGAGAAAATAACAACAAAGAAAAGAAAGCATACAACTATATAAAATATAAGAATATGTAAAGATATATATAAGAAAGAAAGGTGTATATACAAAATATGTCTAAGATAAGATAAGATAAACCTTTATTCGTCCCACAGTGGGGAAATTTCTAAAATAGATTTATAGCAGTAAACAGTAAAACAGTAAAACAGTAAACAGTAAAACAGTAAACAATTTAAGGTGGTTTATGTGGTGTCTAGTGGTTGTAGCGTCTGGCACATGTTATTTAGACTTCATGTCTCAGGAATTTCCTTTTAACCCTGACATCTGCTTTTCAATCAAAGGATGAGCACCACGGCTTACACTTTAATTGAGAGCTTGTATACCACAGTGTCATACCCCCGGAAGACTGATAACACAAGCCAGTCTCTATACCACACACACACACACACACACACACACACACACACACACACACACACACACAAGCACCACCCGAAAACCAGATAACCCCCTGGCCTCTCTGGTTGAATTCACAGCGACCCTCAGACCATAAAACAATTCACTCTCAGGACTCGGCCCTAGTACATCTGTTTGTGACACACACATATGCAGACACACACACACACACACACACACACACATACACACACTCACTAAAAGGGAGCATTCTTTTATTAATTAAATAATAAATAGAATGTCCCACTTCACATGATACAAACATACATCTTGATTCACTTTGAATAAAACTTTAAAGTCCTCCAAAAGCAAGTATAGCCCGGAAACCATGCCCACAGATGCATGAACAAAGGAAGTTTTTCCCTCCAAAATTTCAGGCCATAGCATTGGCCATTCCCCAAGGATGGGTGGGGTTCAGGACCTTTAAAACATCTTGAACCCAACTAATCATTGTCCAGTCAGAGTGCAGTCGGGTCCAGTCAGAGTTCAGTCAAGAGAGCAACTCGCTCACTCGGCTCGACCGGAAAGGCTCGGACCCCCGGGGCCCGAAGGCCCGGGGACCCGATGGCCTGGAGAGTCGGGTGCTTCGAACAGCTCAGCAGCGACTCTTCGGGACGAGATCTCAAATCTCTTTTGAGATTTTCCAGCAAGCTTTATCTTCAAAACACCAACTGCTCTGATCTTCAGGAGAAGCTGGGAGAACATCTGACTCCATCCTAACCGACTCGTCCAAGATTCTTTTGTCTACCGCATCCGGACTCTTGTGCAACAAGTCAATGCAAGTAACCGGTTTACCAACTAATTTAGATGCGTGTTAAGTTTGAACCCCTTAATATTAAGGCGAATTTAAATTTCCGTGACGATTTCTCAGTTAGGATGTGATTAATTTGAAGTAAGGTGCCTTTCCTTTCTTTTTTCCTCCTTTTTTTTCCTTACTCTTCCTCCTTTCCTAATTTCAACTTTCTTTTATTTTATTTAAATTTTTATTTTCTTTATTTCTTTTGTTTGTTTGTTTGTGTAGTTAGTTTTATGTTGTGTTTGTCTCATTCATTAAATGCCGTATTTTTCATAAGTGATTGTCTCTGAGTACGTTCCATAAATGCGAAGTTCCTGCAACATCAGGTCTGAACTACATGCTCTATTTAATTAATTTAATTTACGGTATAAAGTAAAAGGGGTTACGTCTTTCTTGGCCAGGAGATACCTCTTTATAGAATTAATATAAAATTATACTGTCTGTTTGCCGGACGAACAGACAAATAAGTGTAATGTTAATTCCATTACCGTCAATTCAACTTAATTTAAATATTTAGGAGTAACTATAACCCGTTATCATTACATGATGACAATTAGCTCCCAGGACAGGGCCCTGAGACAAGAAAAAAGGTTCTTTCCACATATCTATTGCTCACAGAGCTCACTGCGAGACCTTGATAGTACGAAGTGGATTGACCTTTCGGAAGAACCCTGGAGGGGTCACCACTGGAGGGGTCTCATGTGCAGAAGAACTGAGTAAAATCACAATGGTGCTGCTGCCATAAATCCTTGCAGCCTCTGGAACTGATTCACAGTGAGTGACTGACCTTCTTTCACTCTCTTGACTGTCCTGAGGATAGCTTCGATCCAAGCGGAAGACAGCTGTGCCCACATAATGGATCAAATTTAATCAAATCTAATCAAATTTTATTTGTCACATACACATACATACAGGGTATGAAATGCAGTGAAATGCTTTTTACAACGGTCCGGTATGAAGGAATAGAATGGGGAGAAAAATAACAACAAAGAAAAAGAAAGCATACAACTATATAAAATATAAGAATATGTAAAGATATATATAAGAAAGAAAGGTGTATATACAAAATATGTCTAAGATAAGATAAGATAAACCTTTATTCGTCCCACAGTGGGGAAATTTCTAAAATAGATTTATAGCAGTAAACAGTAAAACAGTAAAACAGTAAACAGTAAAACAGTAAACAATTTAAGGTGGTTTATGTGGTGTCTAGTGGTTGTAGCGTCTGGCACATGTTATTTAGACTTCATGTCTCAGGAATTTCCTTTTAACCCCTGACATCTGCTTTTCAATCAAAGGATGAGCACCACGGCTTACACTTTAATTGAGAGCTTGTATACCACAGTGTCATATCCCCCCGGAAGACTGATAACACAAGCCAGTCTCTATACCACACACACACACACACACACACACACACACACACACACACACACACACACAAGCACCACCCCGAAAACCAGATAACCCCCCTGGCCTCTCTGGTTGAATTCACAGAGACCCTCAGACCATAAAACAATTCACTCTCAGGACTCGGCCCTAGTACATCTGTTTGTGACACACACACTTATGCAGACACACACACACACACACACACACACACACACACACACTCACTAAAAGGGAGCATTCTTTTATTAATTAAATAATAAATAGAATGTCCCACTTCACATGATACAAACATACATCTTGATTCACTTTGAATAAAACTTTAAAGTCCTCCAAAAGCAAGTATAGCCCGGAAACAGTGCCCACAGATGCATGAACAAAGGAAGTTTTTCCCTCCAAAATTTCAGGCCATAGCATTGGCCATTCCCCCAAGGATGGGTGGGGTTCAGGACCTTTAAAACATCTTGAACCCAACTAATCATTGTCCAGTCAGAGTGCAGTCGGGTCCAGTCAAGAGTTCAGTCAAGAGAGCAACTCGCTCACTCGGCTCGACGAAGGCTCGGACCCCGGGCCCGGCGTCTGGGCCCGATGGCCTGGAGAGTCGGGTGCTTCGAACAGCTCAGCAGCGACTCTTCGAGACGAGATCTCAAATCTCTTTTGAGATTTTCCAGCAAGCTTTATCTTCAAAACACCAACTGCTCTGATCTTCAGGAGAAGCTGGGAGAACATCTGACTCCATCCTAACCGACTCGTCCAAGATCCTTTTGTCTACCGCATCTGGACTCTTGTGCAACAAGTCAATGCAAGTAACCGGTTTACCAACTGATTTAGATGCGTGTTAAGTTTGAACCCCTTAATATTAAGGCGAATTTAAATTTCCGTGACGATTTCTCAGTTAGGATGTGATTAATTTGAAGTAAGGTGCCTTTCCTTTCTTTTTTCCTCCTTTTTTTTCCCTTACTCTTCCTCCTTTTTTCCTTCCTCCAGAACTGTCTGTTTGCCAGACGAACAGACAAATACGTGTAATGTTAATTCCATTACCGTCAATTCAATTTCATTTAAATATTTAGGAGTAACTATAACCCGTTATAATTACTTATAAATATTCCCTTTCCTTTGCAAGCTAAATTAGCTACATATAATGGTGGAGAATGCGGGCAGACTGTGCTCCCAACTATATACTCAATTTATCTGTATTATAAGTTTGTCCCTCTTATCCCCCAGTCGCTACATGGTTAAGATGCAGCGCTCTCACCGCTGCGACCCGGGTTCGATTCCCAGTCAGGGAACCATCCCCAGCCACTCTCAGTGCCGGTCCCAAGCCCGGATAAATTGGGGAGGGTTGCGTTAGGAAGGGCATCCAGCGTAAAACATGTGCCAAATCAAAAACGTGCGGAGGATCCGCTGTGGCGACCCCTAACAGGAGAAGCCGAAAGAAAGTTATGTGGTTGTCCTTCAAGTGCCTGTGTGCGGTATGGTGTGGTATAAAATATAAAGTGCGCTGTGCGAGTCCAGAGCTAAAGTGATAGTCCAGAGATTAAAGTGTCGTAGTGCAAAAAGAAAAATATTTGCAGGAAAGTGTAAAGATGGAGAGAGTGGACCAGTTTTTAGATCCTGGGTGTTTCCTGGTTCAAACTCTGAATGGCCTGCGGGAAGAAGCTCCTCCTCATTCTCTCTGTGTTTGCTTTCAGGGAGCGGAAGCATTTCCCTGAATGCAACAAAGAAAATAGTCCATTGTTGGGCTGGCTGAGGTCCTTCACAATTTTCCTGGTTTTGGTCCAGCACCGCATGCTGAAGATGTCCTGCAGGTTAGGGAGCTTGGTGTGGATAGTACGCTCAGCTGAATGCACCACCCTCTAGAGGGCTCACCTGTCCTGTATGGTGCTGTTCCTGAACCAGGAAGTGATGGTACCTGTCAGAACACTCTCACTGGTGCAAGTGTAAAAAGTCTTTAGCACCTGAGAGGGTAGTTTAAAGTCCTATAAGTGTCTTAAGCGGTGTGAGAGGACCAAGACAGGTCCTGTGTGATGTGAACACCTAGGTACCGGAAACTGTCCACTCTCTCCACTGGGGTCCCGTTGATGTTTAGCGGTTGGTATGACCGCTCCTGCTTCGTGCTGAAGCCCACTATCAACTCCTTAGTCTTGCTGACATTCAGGAGAGCTTTGGTCTCTTGAGACCATCTCTCCAGGTTTTTAACCCTTCCGTCTCGTCAATGTTGGAGATCAGGTGCACCACAACAGTGTCGTCAGCAAACTTGATGATGGTTGTGGAGTTGGAAGTGGCCACACAGTCGTGTGTTTACAGTGAGTACAGCAGGGGGCTCAGAACACAACCCTGGGGAGCTCCTGTGCTGAGGGTACTCTGGAAATGGCATTATATTTTAAGACACCTTTTACTTTGAAAAAATGACAAAAAATGGACCACTAAATCTGTCCTTTTATCAACGAGATTTTTCTGTCTTTTCCTCTAAACCACTTCTTTGTGTTGAGGCAATATGGCTGGCTGCATACAATCACTTCCCGAAGACATTCTATGAGGATTGTGAAGGAAAAAAGTGTCCAAAAATTTTATTCTATCTCAGTAGATTATGTCCATGCACGGTTGAAAAAATAAGTAGAAGAAGCTGTTTTTAAATAATTAGGCCTCATGCTCAAATGTTCGTGTGTGATTTATCAATGAAGAATTACTTTTATTCCTAATAATTTGAAATGCTTATGCAGTGTTCTTCGGGACTATGCAAAAGTATGCAAAAAATAGTGCATCAGCCATTATATTTGCTGAGATTAGTTTACAGCAATATTACTTAAGGATTGTCTCATGTAATGCATGAGGTCTAATTTGAAAAATAACAGGATAAAACTCACAAAGTATGCAACAAAAAAAAAATATATCGAAATAATACAAATGTCAGATCATTTTTTTCCACGTGTAATACGACATAATGGCAAACAAAATTGTGGAATAAAAAGCGAAAAAACAAAGAAATAAGAAATGAGAAGAATGAATAGGGAATATAATGTGATAACCTGTCTATGTCCATCTCAGGTTCATCATGTCAACTTCCCAGATTCTGAAAATGGAAACAGAACAGAAGGTGTTTGTAGAGGTGCAAGACTATGGAGGCAGTGACACTTTAAGCATCAATATAAATGTAATGAACTTCCCTAGTAAACAATCTAGCCTCGTCAGTAAATCCATCGATCTAAATCTGAACAACAAATATCAAGCTAATGTTGATATAAAGGTAAGATTCAGTAGGTATTTTTTTATATTATATATATATATACAGTGGAACCCGGTTATCTCGCCCTCGGTTACCTCGACAACCCTATTAAGTCGACGTTTTTGAAGTGGAACCGCCAAATTCTCGCTTTGTCTAAGCATTTTTTATCGGTTATGTCGATTTTTTTTCGACTTTTTTTATGAACCCTGATATCTCGAGCACGGGGCAGCCACAGAAGAACTCGCGGAAGTGGCGGAAAAATCAAGGCTTACAGCTGCTACAGGTGTTGTATTGTATACTGGTGAATCTCTGCTGTTAGTTAGTGCACATATGCCTTTTGTTGTTAAATGTTATGCGATGAACGGGAGGCGAAAGTAGAAGCGCGGCGCTGAACAGCACACGGGAGAACGTGGGATGAGCAAAAGCATAGAATGAACACCGGCAGGATCGGGGGGATTCCGCGATGCGCTTTGGGAAGAAAAGCTCAGCCGTTGAGAGAGTGCGGGTGGGAAGGCACGTACCGGAATACGCATGCGCGATAACAACAACCGCCGTAAACCAACATATACCAACAATAATGGACAGTGAGAGTGTGGAAGTTTAAATAGGAGCTGGTGATGATGATAAACGAGCAGCACATGTGAGCGATTGAAGCCGGGAGCTTCAGAGAAAGCACCTGACATGCTGAAGGGGGCGCCGAAGGGAGCGTGGCAGGTGTATTCCTGACAGATAAACATGTACTGTATGTATTTTTATAGCATGCCTTCATCAAACAAATCGCAAAAACGCTGTTGTGTAAAAAAAACCTTCAAAAACACGTGCATGCACATTCTCATTTATTAACGCACATCATGTACATAAAGAAATTTCAAGCACGTTAATATATTGACGCCATTTTGATTTTCGTTTATCTCGATCATCGTTTACCTCGATGCTTTTTGGCAACCCCCTAGGACATCGACATAACCGGGTTCCACTGTGTATATACTGTATATCTATATATATCTATATATATCTATATATCTATATATATATCTATATATATATATATATATATATATATATATATATATATATATGTGTGTGTGTGTGTGTGTGTGTGTGTGTGTGTGTGTGTGTGTGCCTCATATCTATTTTCCTCTTTATCTAAATTCAAGTGTATCAATAAACTTGAATTTGCTAATTTGCAACACTGCTAATAAATTTATATAAGTAAAAGCTTCTGTACACAATAATTGTACACTGAATTCTTTGTGCCATAGATTCCTTTTATAAACACTGTGTTTAAAGCCGACTCTGAGGAACAACAGTATGTTTATTTGAGAGCAGTTTGGGGTAGCCAAACATTGGAGAAGATTGTTATGGTCTCATTCCAGCCTGGGTATTTGTTCCTTCAGACAGATAAGACGATATATACTCCAGATACCGATGGTGAGTGCGACTGCTGAAACTACAGTATGATCAAGTAGTAAATGGTTAACAGTGTAACATAATTATTGTTTTTGGAAAACTTTATAAAATATCCGGATGAAAGATTGTACTTGTAAGAAATGTCCAGACAGTGGTGCAGTGTTTATGCTGGACTGAGTTATTATTAAAATATTTCAGGATTGTGTCCTGGGTAAATTTTACATCAATAATGATTTTAATCTTTGTGTGTATATATATATATATATATATCTGATGTGAATGTGTGGGCTTTTATTTCTGCATTCTTATTTTTTTACATTTTCTTCAGTTAAATACAGAATATTTTCTATGAACTCATTCATGAAGCCTATGGACAATACTGTAGTTGTGAAAGTATCAGTAAGTTTGTATAAGGCTGCATTTGATTTTTTTCATAAAATATTACGGAAATAACATATATTATATATATATATATAAATTAATATGTCTAATATATTTTCATGTCTGCAGACTCCGGAAGGGATTATTGTTGAACAAAAATCAATCAGTGTAAAAAAGGGAGTAGTCACTGATATTTTTAAACTGGGAAATCCCGTCAGGTTGGTGTTGAGTTCTTATGTAAATGATCATCTTTCTTTATTAGGATCTGAATGCAAAAAAATATTTGATTAATTCTGCTGTTGTACTGTTTCTAATAAACAGCAATGGCCATAAGTCTTTAGCCATATGATTATTACCATGACATTGCTTTCTGGAATTGCATTATGAAATGAACAACCTTTAAAGAATAAATGAATGAAACATAAATATTTGCATGAACATGGTAATATTAAATCTAACTCTTGTTTTTGGATTAAAAGAAATGGAATCTGGAAAATAGCAGCACACTTTAAGGAGAATTCTTATAAGAATTTTACAGCAGAGTTCGAGGTCAAAGAATACAGTAAGTATTCCAATAAACATAATACAAATAATGATCAGGAAATTATAACAATAATAATACAAAAAACTTTCACATTCACAGATATGTTAGAATTGTTGCTTCATTAATTACAAGACATGATTTTTAACAAAGGGATCCAAAGTGACTTGTAGTTTGGTTTGTGTGTTTTGAGCTTGGACAGTGGTGGAATTATCTGACAGCCGGAGGAAAAGTCTAAAAGAATAAATGGGCAGCAGGGTGGCTTTGTTAATGCAGCTGCAACTATTGTAGTCAGTTTCAATTGTATGGTCTTAGGATCCGGTCCTATCAAGTTTTGTAATGATAAGTAGATAGATCGGTGAGATACACCATCAAATCCTGTTTTTGTTTTGTTTTTTTAATTTTGCCATCACCTTGTAGGAGAACTGGCAGGGTGGCTTTAATGTCGTTGGCTAAATTTAGCAAAATCAGGAAAAATTTAAGGAAAGGTCTAATAGCTAGGCATTCTTATAATTTATGCACTTAGCCCAAAGCAGGTCAGAATGTTCCTTAGATCCTCCTTTTTCAAGAGTCAAGAGGCTTTTATTGTAACTTATACTATTCATAGTGGTACACAATACACAGTAAAAACGAGACAACGTTCCTCCGGACCTCTGGTGCTACACTAAACAACATAAAGCTACAACACAACACAAGATACGTAAAGTGCATCGAGTGCAACCTAGTGCAAACAGTGCAGACGAAAAACAGTACAGACAGACAGTGCAGACAGACAACACAAGACAAGACACAAAACCCGAGATAGCGCCGACCAGTAAACCTACTGTATACTTTGATTATACAGTACTGTGCGAGGAGAACTGTAAAAACATAACTGGGATATAAACAAACACAATGCAGTGCAAAAAAACAGCAGCAGTGAAGATGTGCAAAAGACAGCATGTAAACAGTGTAGGAGTCAAAGGTGCAAAAACCAGCATGTATCAACCATTGAACCACTGTATCAAATTTTCTAGGCTAAACTACATTTTTGTTAATGCAGGTGAATATTATGTGAGCCGGATATGGTGAAGCATTGGACAATATTTGAATAAGGTGCTATCAGTTAGATGGAAGCAATTTTATGTTTCTCAGGCCCTCCTCAATCATTGTTCCAAGTTTTTATCGGACAGTTCTATGGGCTGCCATAGACAAACTATTCATAGGAAGAAGTAGAAGAAGAATACCGATAGTAATAACAACAATTATAAAAACAATAAAATAATAATTATAATTATAATTATGATGATGATGATGTTAATAATTATTAATATTTTTTTATCAGTAATGAAAATGTAATTTACTTATAGCAGGATACCACTGTTTGTATTACTCAAATTCAGATAAAATGTATTGATCATTATATCGATCTAATTTAAAGGACCTTATTTTTTAGGACTGCCCAGTTTTGATGTGAGTTTGACAACTGACAAATCTT
Source organism: Silurus meridionalis (assembly GCF_014805685.1). Taxonomy (NCBI): domain Eukaryota; kingdom Metazoa; phylum Chordata; class Actinopteri; order Siluriformes; family Siluridae; genus Silurus; species Silurus meridionalis. The sequence continues at coordinate 3,009,191 of NC_060907.1, forward strand.
TCTTCTATGCTGATGATGAAAGTTTTTCTGTCCAGATCAAGGCAAAGTAAGATTTTTTTATTATGTTTGTGCAGCAAAGAAAAGATCTACTACAGTATTTGATTTTGTAGCATTACTATGTTACAAATTCTAACACGTTACTGCTTTGGTTCATGTGCCTCATTGGTGATTAATCTGTTCTTGACAATTCTTCTTTACTCTTCACTGTTTTTAAGGTATCTGTTTGGTGAAAATGTTGAAGGTAGTGCTTTTGTTGTGTTCGGAGTGTTTCAAGGAAATGAAAAAAAAAGTATTCAAAGCTCTCTGGACAGGGTTGATGTAAGTCTATGAATATACCATTAACTTTAATAAAATTCTTTATCTGTAATGAAATGTCTTTCATTAGTTCATTCAGCGATTTTTCACTTTCTTTAGGTAGTTTTATAAAAAATAAAAAAAAATAAAAAATAAAGAAGAATTGGACGCTGCTGGAAGAACACTGTAATTAATTAGGGTAACTGGCAACAGGTCAGCAACATGTTTAGGTATATAAAAGCATCTTAAATAGGCAGAGTTGTTTAGAAGTAAAGATAGGCAGAGATTCACCAATATGTGAAAAACTGAATGTTTGAATTGTGAAAGATTTTTGAATAATGTCTCCTAATATAAAATTATTAAGACTTTGAATAACTCATCATCTACTGAACATATCATCAAAACATTCAAATAATCTGGAGAACTTTGTGTGCAAAAGACAAAGGTTAAGATCAATATTATATGCCTGTGATCTGAATAAAATGTCTACAAGATGCCACAAATGTAAATGTTTTGCTTTTAGAAGCAGACAGTAAACCCTGACAAAAATATATGAGATTGCTCATAATGATTTCACACGGGGGGGCTATAGAAATTATGTGTCACAGGAATAATGAAAATGTAATGTAACTAATTGCTGCAGTTGTTGATGATGTTGTAATAATGCAATACATAAAAACATGTGTTTCTGACCTGAACTGTGCAGATCAAGAAAGGAGAAGGTAGAGCAAATCTAACCAGACAACAGATCATTCAAACCTTTCCAGACATACTTAAACTGGTTGGAGAAACACTGTACATATCTGTCAGTGTGCTCACAAATACTGGTGAGTAAATTGCATTGTTGTTGCCCACTTTGACTTCCGTTTTAATCTTTACAAAGATTCCAAATAAATAAATTGTTGTTAAATAATATGTAATTTGTGTGTAATTTCTTTTAAATGTATTGAACATTTATGAAAGGAGTCTCCAGAGTCAGCATTTAAGAAAAGCCAGAGGTAAATCTGTAACTTTTTCTGACTCAAAAACTGTTATAATAACAGAAATTAGTTTGCTAGATTTAAAAACATGAAATGTAACTACAAATAAATATAAACTGGATGTTATTTAATACCAGTCTACACACCCTTTAAAAAGTAAGCATGTGACTAAACTCAGAATCAAACAATGATTAAACAATTCAGTTTAATGTCCAGCTGCTGAAGCCATGGTCTACAAAGCATTTATGTGATTTTGTCGTGGAACAGTATCATTTAATTATGGGTTACTAACCCGTAGGCAGCCTAGAAGAGGAAAAGTCCTATGGCAGTGGTAGGCAGGACGTTGTGACCGTATTCTATCCAGATGAGCTTGGAGGACCAGGTGAAGACATTATATGCACAGAGGATGCAGACCCTGTTTACAATTCCTGGTTCTCATCTCTTCCTGGCCACTGGTCTTTGGGTGGAATCCTGAGGGTAGGCTCACTGTAATCCCAAGAAACAGACCAAACTCTTTCCAAAGTTTGCTGTGAACTGGGCCTAAACATGGTCATACATAATATTGCACAAAATGGCATGGATGAGCTGGGCTTTCCTTGGCGGATGGCAGTTTGACGAATGGGACAAAGTGTAGCATCTTGGAGAAATGGTTGACAATAGTGAGGATACGGTCTGCTGGGTTAAGGGAGGAAGGCCTGTGATGAAATCCATTCCTGTGTGAGGCTGGGGTCATTTGGGAACCGGGAGAGGATGGAGTAGATCCACTAGGTGACCCTTGGACATCTTGTGTTGGGTGCAGTTGGGACAGGTGGCAACAAAGTCACGGATTTCGTGCCGAGCGGTGGGCCACCAGAACCGGTGGTCAAGCAGGGCTAGTTTATAATTGGTGCCTGGATAGCAGAACAGGGGAGAGCTGTAAAATCATTTAAGTTATTGAGAGCATAGCTTATTCAGAATGTAGAGCCTCTACTGCAGACACCCCTCAAGGAGTGGGCAAGCCTGAGGGCTGGTCAAGTCAACACAGCAGCTTTCCTGCGAATCTAATATAATCTTTTATTAATTCTATAAAAGGGGTATCTCTCTGGCCAAGAAAGACCATTTAATGAATATGACAAATATGACAAACATAACATAGAACTAACTACACAAACATACAAAAGAAAGAAAATATGAATGAAAATAAAAGAAACAAAAAGTTAAAAATAGGTAAAAAGAGGAAGAGAAGGAAAAGAAAGAAAGAAAAAGAATGGCAAACTTAATCTTTAAAATTAACCACAAACTACATTTACATTTACATTTGCGGCATTTAGCAGACGCCCTTATCCAGAGCGACGTACAAAAGTGGTACGACGTACAAAACCTAAAAGATAATCATCAAGAACTTCAAAATTACCTTAAAAATAAGGATAAAAAAAAGCTTAATCATGGATTTAGACTGGTTGGTAAAACAGTTGCTTGCATTGACTTGTTGCACAAGAGTCCGGATGCGGATGACAAAGGAATCTTTTTAAAGAGTCTGTTAGGAGGGAGTCAGATGTTCTTCCAGGTTCTCCTAAAGATCAGAGCAGTTGTTGTTCTTGAAGGTAAAGCTTGCTGTAAGATCTCAAAAAAGGGGTTTGAGTCCCGTCCTGTCTCAGAGAGGTTCTGAGCGTCCGAGCCTCCGAGCGTCCAAGCCTCCGATCAACGATTATTGGTGTTTGGGATATTTTAAAGGTCCCGAATTACATCTTTGGTAGAATGGCCAATGCTAGGCCTGAATTTTTCGGAGGGAGAAACTTTCTTTGTTCATGCGTTTGTGGGTGGGGACCAGTTTATACTTGCTTGGAGAACTGAAAGTTTTATCCAAAGTGTATTGAGATAGTATGGTACATTTCACGATCATATAAAATGCACCCTTGTTTTGAAAAAAAGGAACGGATAATTTTGTGATCATTTTGATATTTAAGATAAAAAAAAAAAGACAGCATTAAAGAAGAGATACATTAATATACAGGGACACGTATTTAAGGTATAACTTGAATTAATACAATGTTATATTCTGGTATACAAAATGCACCCTTGTTTGGAAAGTAATGAACAGATAATTTTCATATAAATTTTGACATTAAACAAGTTAAAATCAAGCCTTAAACGAAAAGACAGGCAGAGATACATTAATAAACCTTTAAAGTGTAATTATTGTTGATAATTAATTTATATTAATGACACTGGATCCAACAAAGAAGCTTCACTCCATCATACTTCCTCTTCCATTAAGCCTTCCTCGAGTCCACTGCTGGTGTTTCACGACCCAGACACATTGAGATTTAAACACACCCTTTTTTTATTTTGCCATCTTGAAAACATTTGCCATGTTAAAAATTGTCTGCCAATTGAACTGCAACAACTGGGTTGTTTTATAAAGTTTTGTTTACTATATAATTCCATGTGTTCTTTCATAATTTGAATGTTTTCAGTATAAATGTACAATGTTAAAAATAATAAAAAATAAAGAAAAGAGATGGTGTGTCCAAACCTTTAACGGGTAGAGTACATCAGTATATTGCATCTTTTCTTTTCAATAATCTGCATGCACCTGATAAAAGCATGCAAATGGTGTGTAAGCACTGACTTTAAGAATGTCCCATAACATTGCTACTGTGCAACTGTGTGTTTCAGGCAGTGAGATGGTGGAAGCTGAGAGGAGGGGTATACATATAGTCACATCGCCATTCACCATCCAGTTCACCAAAACCCCCAGATATTTCAAACCTGGAATGCCGTTCAATTTTAAGGTACAGTAGTATAGCAGTTCTGTTCAGTAATATTTATATAATGTTTTTAACAATACACTGAAAATCTACAACCGGTAGCCATTTTGTATTTTTATAGGACTACAATCATGATCAATATTTACAGTATATTACTTTTTAGACCAAATACAGTATTCCACTGCATATAATTTAATATTATAGTATTATACTATTTTCAGCTAATTGTATTTGGGAAAAATGTGATTTCTGCTGATTATACCATATACATGTACACACATATAGAACTGTAATTAAATTTTAACAGTAGAAGAAACAGAAAATGGAAAGCAGCATTTATTGTTCATATAAATATAAAAATAAAAAGAAGTACAAATGAATTGAGAACAGACATGTTTTATAGAAATATGCAGTATTTTGGCATTGATATTGACCATATGATCTTACATTAACATCGAAAACATCAATGACATGACCAAAAATCAATCAATTAGCAAAGCATTTGTCAGAGCAGGTCGTTTGAGTATTATGGGGTAACTTTTTACTACATAAGAAGAAATATCAGTGCTGCTCAATCGTTAATTGTTTCGTTGGAATAAAATTTTGTAACTAAGTTTTATATACGTTTTATTATTTATTCTGCACAAGAGGCTACTTGCGCAATGAAGTTATAGGAAAGAGTAGTGGAAGCCAGGCTGAGAGAAGAGGTGACCATCAGTGAGCAGCAGTATGGTTTCATGCCGAGGAAGAGCACCACAGGCGAATTATTTGCTTTGAGAATGTTGATGGAGAAGTATAGAGAAGGACAGAAGAAGTTGCATTGTGTGTTTGTGGATTTAGAGAAAGCATACGACAGGGTGGAGAGAGGAGTCGTGGTATTGTATGAGGAAGTCTGGTGTGTCAGAGAGGTATGTGAGGGTGGTGCGGGACATGTATGAGGACAGTGTGACGGCAGTGAAGTGTGCAGTAGGAACAACAGAGTGGTTTAAGGTTGGAGGTGAAACTGCAACAAGGATCGGTTTGTCTAAGATTGAGATGGTTTGGACATGTGCAGAGGAGGGACATGGGGATACTGGTAGAAGAATGCTGAGGATGGAACCTGCAGGAAGTTGCAGGTAGTTCGTTTGAATGGGAGCAGCCGAAAGAACAAGAAGAAGATTCTATTCTCATCAATTCTATTTTATTCTAAATTCTTAATCACTATTCTTTTTTTTGTTATATTTCACTCTAGTCTAATCTAAACATATTACAATCTCAATGCAAGTAAAATATCATTTATTTCATGTTCTTTGGCAACATTATTACAAAAGTTATCCCAATAAAGCACAGCTTGGATTTAAATTTTTAATTTGACACAGAGAGAGAGAGAGAGAGAGAGAGAGAGAGAGAGAGAGAGAGAGAGAGAGAGAGAGAGAGGCATAATGAGAGAAAGGGGCAGGGCCAGAGAGAGAGATAAATTAACAGAAAGATTGTTTTATTTCTATTACTGCAGCTGATGTGGGTTTAAAGTTTAGTTAATGAAAGTCCAGTGCCCACTTTAAATACATCAAATATTTGTATTAAATAACTGAGCTGAGTCTTTTTCCTCTTTAGGTGTACGTGACAAACCCTGATGGGACACCAGCAGAAAACATCAACTTGCTGGTGTCTCACGAAGACAAAGCTGGAAAAACGGATTTAAACGGCTTAGCTTCGTTCCACTTAAACACCAAACCCTCAGATACTGAGCTGAAGATCAAAGTAGGTTTCAGTTCCTCAGTCATCTTCTCTGTTTTTTTTTTTTTTATCTAAACCTGCTTTTGATAGTTTTTTTTTTCTATCAAAAATGAAAAAAAAAAAAAAAATTCACCACATTTTTAATAGGATTCTACAGACAGCATTTTTGATTTCATTTTCAAAATTTTCTCTCACGCATAGGCATGGATTATCACTTAGAACTGAATGAATGGAGGAAAAAATTAACACTTCATTGTCCATACTTATTTTATAAAACCTCATTAGATCTAGAATTCTGCAGCTCTAAATCACACGCAAAGATACTGCCATAAGATTACATACATGTCGATAATAAATAAATGAATGAATGAATGAATGAATAAATGAATAAATAAATAAATAAATAAATAAATAAATAAATAAAGTTATTAGAGAGGCGAGAAAAAGGTAGTGGTGTATGTAAATTACTTCAAATCTCTTCCTGAAACACTTAAACTAGTGCTTATTCCTCCTGTTTGTTTTATTTATTTATGTATTCAAAAATGAAATGTGTGCTATAATTCCTGGTGCTGATTTTCATTCTAGTTCTAATTTGAACATTTTCTTCTGTAGTTTGTTAAATGCACCTTGTGCTTCAAACCATTCATTAAAATCAATGTATTCATCATATAAGTAACAACACACACAAAAATCCTCCAAAAGCTCTATAAGGTCATTAGGAAATGTGTACAATCGCTGTCTCACTTTGTGTGAAACTTGAATCGTATGTTACTATAGTTACAGGTGTTTATATGTATATACAGCACATTCATTTAGAACACTGATTTAACAGACATACGCAAACTACCTGTGTGTTTAACGCTCTGAACTCACACCTGAACTTAAATTTGATTTATTGTAAATGTTTTACTGATGACATTTCTCATAATATTAAATGTACAGCTGCCAGCTAAAAAGTGATTACATAAAATCAACCACATTCCTTCTTTGCCGTATGCCAAGTCTCAAGCATTACTATGTTTCACCAAAGGTAGAAACGAACGAGGAGAGCCTTAAAGGCAGGGTGGGAAGTCAAGCAGTTAACACATTCACAGCCTACACCTACAAATCCAGCTCCAAAAACTACCTGCACATCACCTTAACTACACCAGTGATAAATGTCGACAGTCCAAGCAGTTTCACGCTAAATATACAGACGCCTTCAGAAGATAAAATTCAAGATATTACTTACATGGTATGTTGTTTTGAAAATTATATTTTCTCTTAAATGAGCAGTTTTGGGTAAAATTACTGCAAAATACTTTGTCTTGTATTTTGGGTTATAGTCATGTGTATCACCACTTCATGGTTGTTTTTCCAGATCTTAAGTAAAGGGCAGATTGTGCACACTTCGAAGATAAAGAGAGAAAAAAATAATGTGATAACTGAAAATATAGTTATCACCAGACAAATGCTTCCTTCATTCCGACTGCTGGCGTATTACCATGTAGGAACTACAGAGGTTGTTGCTGACTCCATTTTGGTTGATGTGAAGGACACATGTAACGAACAGGTTGGTTGTTTATTATCATTGTTGTTGTTCATAAGAGTAAGATTAGATAGATCGATGAATGTCAAAATGCCAGAGCTCATGGAACACATGCTGGCTTGCAGCAATAGTCCACACTTGTCTCCATCCATCTCATGTAATTGGATGTTGTCTACACCAGCTTTAAGTTTGGCTCTTGGGCTTCTTTTCCTGAGACAGAAATTATGAGAGCCTGTTTTATCATAGTGTTTGATGGTTTTGGAGATTTTACTTAGGACACATTCAAACTTCTTGATTCTGATTTTCCTTTATTATTTAAAGTAATGATGGATTGCCCCTTTCTTTTTACTTACGTGTTTTTTGATATAATATGGATCTGTAAAGTAGTTGTAGTAGCATTAATAGGGCTATTGACTCTCTACTCACCCTTTCCTCTGGACAAGACAACTGTCTTAACCTAACTAAACTAAACCTCCTCCTTGGCCTTCCACATTTCCTCTTTCCTGGCAGCTCCATCCTCAGCATTCTCCTACTGTTATACCCCATGTCCCTCCTCTGCAAATGTCCAAACCTTCTCAATCGTGCCTCCCTCACCTTGTCTCCAAAACACCCTACATGTCCCTCTAATAAACTCGTTTCTAATCCTGTCTATCGTTGTCACTCCAAATGAAAATTTCAACATCTTCAGCTCTGCTACCTTAAGCTCCGCCTCCTGTATTATAGTATATTATAATGCCACTGTATCTAAACCATACAACATTGCAGGTCTCACCACAGTCCTATAAACTTTCCCTTTCACTCTCACAAGTACTCTTTTATCACAAATCACTCTTCTCCACTTACTCCACCGTGCCTGCACTCTTTTCTTCACTTCTAACACACTCGCCATGTACCTGGGTACAACAGCACCACTCCACTGCCCTCCCTCTCATTCACACACATGTACTCTTTCTTACTCCTACTGACTTTCATTCCCCTTCTCTCCAGCGCATATCTCCACCTCTCCAGGCTCACCTCCACCTGCTCCCTACTTTCATCACAAAAAACAATATCATCCACAAACATCATAGTCCACGGAGACTTCTGTCTGACCTTGTCCTTCAACCTGTCCATTACCACTGCAAACAGGAAAGGGCTCAGAGCCGATCTTTGATGCAGTTCCACCTTCACCTTAAATCAGTCTGTTGTTCTTACTGCACACTTCACTACTGTCACACTGACCTCGTACATGTCCTGAGACACAACCTGCTTGAGAGTCAGCATTTTTAACCAAATGCTACTATGTTACTGTTTTGTCCTTGTCTCATGTAGTTTCTTGACAACCCCACATTTTTTTAAATGAAAAAATAATGGCAACTTAAACTTGTTCCTATAACAGCACCTAAGCAGTGCAAGTTTATATTCATGCACTCATTTTAATATGCTATCGTATCTATAGTAACAGCTCGTCCACTACTTAAAAATAGATTGAAAATAATCTCTCTCTCACACACACACACACACACACACACACACACACACACACATTTTAAATGACCGTTGACATTTGATACTGTTGTATGGTATGCTTGTATAAATGTCAAAATGTTTTAGTAAATTGTTTCTGTTTTTCTTTTTTTTTCTAATGCATCAAGGTTCATCTGAATATACAAGATCCTCAACCAGTGTATTTACCTGCTGATCAAATCAATTTACAAGTTACTGCTGCTCCTAGTGCAAGTGTTTATCTGGTTGCTGTGGATAAAGGCGTCTACGTTCTCAATAACAAGAACAGAATCACTCAGACCAAAGTGAGTAATTAACACTAGGCTTGTCCATGAATACATCAGCTGATGAATAGCTAATTATAAAAAGAAATCACTGTACCAATTAAAAACACATTTGGATTTCATTATTGTAATTTCATATTTAATACTTTCCAAACATAACTTTTAGGACCATCATGGAGTCTGCAAATTCTAAGAAGGTTCTACACTGTTGTCTTTTATAACAATGACTATGTAATGATGCACTGTGTAATGAAACACTATTTTAATTTCCCAATTTTTTTTATTTATTTTTTTTCAACAAAAAAACTTTATTCTGCATGGTGGTTTAAATAACAGATTTGAGTGAGTGAGTGAGTGAGTGAGTGAGTTAATGAGTAAGTAAGGGGGTTATTAGTTACTATAATAATAATATATTTTATGCAAAAATGCAAAATATAAAATTGTTTGTCGTTTTATTTTTATGAACGTAGTTTATTATTAACATTTGCGATGACCAACATGTAAAAATGTAAACTGTTCTCAACAAGTAAAATAAAATACCTGCTTATAAATGGGCTGATATATATATATATATGCAGCTGTCCAGAGGTGGCAAAAGTACACACATCCTTTAATTAAGTAGAAGTACAGATACTCATGTTTTAAAATACTCGGGTAAAAGTTGAAGTATTGATTATACTTTTTTACTCAAATGAAAGTAAAGAAGTCTTGGCTCTGACATGTACTTAAGTTAAAACTAGTTATTACTTCTACCTGTTTAAGTGTCACATATCATGATATTAACGATAGATGATCAGGAATGTGTCTGTTCTCAGTCATGTTTACATCACTGACTCCCTCTGTCTCATCTACGTTACCTTTACTCCCTGTTGCTTTCTGCCTGCTGATTCTTAGCTTCGTAAACTAGTCTACATCTGTGGTGAGTGAGAGTCAGGACTTTATACACCAGTGGTTTAAAAAAGACGCGCAATGACAGAAAATCGGTTGATTGGCTGAAATCGGTGCGCAGTGAAAATAAAAATATTAACATTTCACCAAATCAATGGATTAAAAGTAACAAGCCAGTTTTAAAATGTAAGGAGTAGAAAGTACAGATATTTGTGTAAAAATCTAATGAGTAAAAGTAAAAAGTTGTCTGAAAAATAGTAAAGTACTGATACCAAAAAAATCGACTTAAGTACAGTAACAAAGTATTTGTACTTCGTTACTTCCCACCTCTGCAGCTGTAATAGCTCCTTCACCCCACCAGAGAATTGAACACTTCTAGTTCATAGGTCACTTTCTGCTTATAGAAATGTGTATCATCTTCTGCAATTATACAGTTCTGAATTGTCCACATTTGATGCTATATAATTAATATGGTTGGTGAAGTGTCAAATCAAATCAAATCAAATTTTATTTGTCACATACACATACATACAGGGTACGACATGCAGTGAAATGCTTTTAACGACGGTCCGGCATGAGGGAGTAAAATAGGGTAAAAAGGAGAATAAAAATATAAATATAATAACAAAATTTAAAGAAAAATATAATAAGAAAAAGAAGGCAGATAAATAAAGATATAAAGATATATAAATATATATGTATATATACATATACATATATACATTATGGTGTGGTGTAAAGTGTGCTTGTGCGGAATGGTGTGGTATAAAAATAAGACTAAAAAAATATGAAAATAATATGAAAAAAAAAATATGAAATGTAAAGTGCACTGTGCTGTGCAAGTCCAGTGTATAATGTGCCGTAGCACGAAAAGTGTAATTGTGCAGGGGAAAAAGGGTGATGATGGAGAGAGTGGGCCAGTTTTTAGATCCTGGGTGTTTCCTGGTTTAAACACCGAATGGCCTGTGGGAAGAAGCTCCTCCTCATTCTCTCTGTGTTCGCCTTCAGAGAGCGGAAGCGTTTCCCTGAACACAACAGAGAAAAGAGTCCATTGTTGGGATGGCTGAGGTCCTTCACAATCTTCCTGGCTCTGGTCCTGCACCGCGTGCCGTAGATGTCCTGCAGGTCAGGGAGCTAGGTGTGGATGGTACGTTCAGCTGAACGCATTACCCTCTGGAGGGCTCATCTGTCCTGCATGGTGCTGTTCCCAAACCAGGAAGTGATGTTACCCGTCAGAACACTCTCAATGGTGCAAGTGTAAAAAGTCTTAAGCACCTGAGAGGGTAGTTTAAACTCCCTTAAGCGTCTCAGATGGTACAGACGCTGCCGGGCCTTCTTCACCAGGGTGTTGATGTGACAGGACCAAGACAGGTCCTGTGTGATGTGAACACCCAGGTACCGGAAACTGTCCACTATTTCCACTGGAGTCCCGCAGATGTTTAGCGGTTGGTATGACCGCTCCTGCTTCGTGCTGAAGTCCACGATCAACTCCTTAGTCTTGCTGACATTCAGGAGAAGGTTGTTCTCCTGGCACCATCTCTCCAGGTTTTTAACCTCCTTTAGGTAGGCCATCTCGTCGTTGTTGGAGATCAGGCCCACCACAACGGTGTCGTCAGCAAACTTGATGATGGTTGTGGAGTTGGACAGACAGTCATATGTGTACAGTGAGTACAGCAGGGGGCTCAGAACACAACCCTGGGGAGCTCCAGTGCTGAGGGTGAGGGTGGATGAGGTGTGTTTTCCCACCTGTACAGCTTGTGGTCTGTCCGTCAGGAAGTTTGAGATCCATTGACAGCGGCAGGCTGAGTCCCAGGACCTCCAACTTAGGGTGAGTGTGGAGGGAATTACCGTGTTAAACGCTGAACTGTAGTCCATGAACAACATCTTTGTGTAATTCCCGTTTCTTTGGTCCAGGTGGCTGATTGTAGTGTGGAGAAGATGTGCAATTGCGTCCTCAGTCGAACGGTTCTGACGGTACGCAAACTGTAGTGGGTCCAGTGTGTCCGGTAGTGAGGCAGTAATAAAGTCTCTGACCAGTCTCTCAAAGCGCTTCATCACTACTGAGGTCAGAGCTACAGGGCGGTAGTCATTGAGGCAGGCGGGCTGGGGTTTCTTCGGGACAGGGACAATGGTGGACTGTTTGAAGCATGAGGGGACAACAGACTGTTCCAGAGAGAGGTTGAATATCTCAGTGAACACCGGTGCTAGCTGGTCAGCGCAGGCTTTCAGAACCCGACCTGTGATTCCATCTGGTCCTGCTGCCTTCCTGGTATTCACTCTCTTGAATGCCCTCCTCACGTCATGCTTCACTCTCTTGAATGCCCTCCTCACGTCATGCTCCGAGATGGTGAATGTGTTTACCTCTCTGGCTCTCTCAACGTACATGCTGGTTGTGCCACTAGCGCGCTAGCGTGGTTAGCTGCAGCCTCGAAATGAGCGTAAAAGGTGTTTAGCTCATCTGCCAGAGAAGCGTCCGCATTCACTATTCTGGAAGATGGTGTTTTATAGTCCGTTATTGTCCTATTTACCTACCTTCTGAAGGTAAATATATTTGTAGTTATTACACTGCTTTTGTTGTTCCCAAACTAACAGATCTGGGACATTGTAGAACAGCATGACATCGGCTGTACAGCTGGAAGTGGGAAAGATGCTATGGGTGTTTTCTATGATGCAGGCCTGCTGTTCATAACACAGACCGCAGGAAGCACTGCCGAGCGAAGAGGTATGGCACATGCCCGACACTTAACACAGACTTTCGCAATGAAACTCATGAGTGCTTCAGTCTCATGGTAAATGCACGAAGAGTCTTACAAACTCATCAGTATCAACACTTGTCAGCAGTTACAGAACAAATTACCAATGAGTACTACTGTGTATAAATATTTAGAAATTTTGAATTGGATGCCATGGAATATTCTGACAGAAAGTGTAAAAGATGAATGACCATCTACATTACAATTCTATAAAAAAAAATGTCCAGGCCACGTGACAAGTGCAAATTTCTCTAAATTTTTCAAATAAAATCTTCAGTAGTTCTCCAATAAAAACACTGTCCTACATTGATATCTCCCTGACAGTGAGCCATTATTCTTCTCACCTCTTTTTTTCTTGCCATTTTATAATTGGAGTAGCAATGAAACTACCTTTAGTGTCAGGATTATATCCCTGGATTATACTTCCTATCAGCCACTGGACTTCCATGGTTCATGTTACATGACTGTTTCAACGTGAAATACATTGCACCTGGTCTTACATTTGTAGTTTGTGGTCATTGATTTTAGTTAAGGCCAGGTCTTTATGCTTTATGCTTTATGGGTTTCTTTGTAACATTTGTGGGTTTTGCTTTTTTATACAAATTTTACATGTTCTCCACCTTAATGTAAGGCTGTCTTCTTTAAGATGGTGATAAATATGAAAATGTAATATAATATTATATAAAAGAAAATCAGAGATTTCTCCTGCTTAATTTGTTTATCTTTTCATTGACAAAGTCACCACCTGTGCACCTGACTCGAAAAGAAAGCGGCGTGCCATCACCAAATCGGAGCTCATAAGCACTTTAGGTTAGTACTATTTATAAAAAAAGAAAAAAGAAAAAAAGAAGGGACTTCATACTTTTTTTTTCTTCACACGTTTTACTGTATATAATAGATAATGAAATATAATTAATGTGCATGGTGACTCATTTTTTTCCAACTCAGTGAGCAAGTACAATGATAAGCTAAAGAAGTGTTGCAGGGACGGATTGGTGGAAAACCTTCTGGGTTATACATGCGGGCGAAGAGCTGAATACATCGAGGGTGAAGTTGAATGCCGCCAAGCCTTCTTGCATTGTTGCCAGAGACTTGCTGATGTAAGAAAAGCAGCTGTGCAGGAGGAACTGCACTTTGCCAGAAGTAAGTTACAGTAGCATTCTAAAGATTCAACAATGCATTATGGGGGAACAAAAGAAAAATGGGTAGGAGGTTTAGAGATGTGGTAAATGTGATGACTCCTGGTAATGTTTTTACCACTAGATTTTAGGTTGTGTTATTGGGAATTTGTGATAATTCAGCTACAGAAACAGAGCAAAGCGAGTTGTGTGCCCACTCATCAGGATTGGGGAGCAGCTTGCCGCACTCAAAAGCTCAGTAATAGGCCAGACCTAAAGACAATAATCTTGGCCAAGAAGTCGTCCGGTGGCTGGTGCACCCAAGACCATGGAGTGTTGCCCCTATGGGGAGGAGCATGAGAAATTCTCAGAGAGAAAAGTCTTCTTATTTATGTTTAATCACCACATTATCTGTGTAAAGCTGCTTTGAGACAATGTTCATTGTTAAAAGCGCTATACAAATAAAAATGAATTGAATTGAATTGAATTCTTCCCGGCACCCTCAGGGAACCGCTGTACTATCTGGGTTTTCCACAAGGGCTGCGGTCTCTAGCAAAATGTTACATGTTTAGTTGCCTCCTGTCACATTTTAGAACACCGAACACCTAACCTCCCCCAGTAAAGTGTAGTGTCAAAATTAGTGCACCTTTCAGAGAAACTGGCAACATGAAAACTATTGCCAAGCATCTCATTGTGGGTTGAAAGGTTAATAGAGAAGGGCTGCATGATCGTTTGCGCATCATACTCCGGATTTCAATGGCATGGAATCCACTACCGTAAAACCGGCGCTAACGTGATTGTTGACACAAGAATTGCAAGCTCTTCTGAAGGGGCTGTTCAGACAGAAAGTCAAGCTACTACAGCCGGTATTTTCTACTTCCCAAAAAAAACATACAGGTTGAAAATGCTGACAGTCAAGGGGACTGCATTTCAGATCCAATCAAAGGACTGGTTTGGGAGAATCTGCATCAAGGATGTGTACTGCCATAGAATCTTTTTTGCCACAACTCAGGAAGTCCTTGAGGTTCACTTTTGGGGCTGAAGCTTACCAGTATCAGGCTTTTCTCTTCAGCCTAGATTTGTCACTCAAATATTCCCTGATTCTGTAATACGTATGAAAGTTAGAAGAGGTGCAGTTTTTCTGGTATCACCACATTAACCGTCCGTGTGGAAACAAAGGTTCCGTTTGGTGTCCTGCTAATTTAAGTAATTTAAAACACCATAATTATTTTTAACGTTTACAAGAATATTTTGTCTTCATGCTTTATGTTGAGTTTGGTTTCACAAATAATAAACATACATTTGCATAAAACATCAATATTTGTCCATGTGCATGTTGATTAGAGTATTAAAAAAATTTGAAAAGTATTCATTTAAGGTACATTTAAAATAGATAGAAATGTGAGATTAAGTCAAGGATTAATCATGACAATCATGCTATTAATTGCAATTAAGTATTTTAATCAAGTGACAGCCCTAATATTTATATATAATGTGAGGTCCAGTTACCAGTGTGACACTAAAACAGGTAGTAGTAATGGCAACTTTTTACTTAAATACATGTCAGAGCCCAAACTTCTTTACTTTAACTTCAGTAAAAAAGTCAATACCTAAACTTTTACCAGGATCTTTTAAAACATGGGTATCTGTACTTCTACTTAAGTGAAGAATGTGTGTACTTTTGCGCTGGCCAAGATGTCCAGGAAGGATGTTTTACTGGAAAAATTGCAAAAAGTCAATGCCATCTAATTTCTCTCTTAAATTTTTTGTGCATATGTTTTATGGATATGCTATGCTATGCGAAATAATAATAAGAAACAATCAAGGCAAAGTCTAAGTAGTTAGTTTGAAACAGGAGAATGTGGAATTACGATAAAAAAAAAAAATTTTTGGCTTGATTTAATTTAATCATAATCTTCATCTTTGTGTTTTGTATCCTGGTAAGTGTGGCCATTACAGTGACCTGTATCACTTGGGACCTATATAATATACTGTCTGGTTACAGCTCTAATAGAAATATAATATGAACTGTTTATACTGTATTACGATGCATGTTAAATGTAATATACAAAGGATTTTTTCCATATTATTTAAGGTGAAGAGAAAGAGGCAAATGAGATGTCTGATGAAATTACATCACGTTCAGTCTTCCCTGAAATCTGGATGTGGGACAAAGAGGATATTCCCAGGTATGGATGAAAAAAAAAATGGTCAGTAGGAATTTTTTGTGCATTGCAGTATTAATGGCATTTTTCTTACAACTAAGCAAAAGTGATTAATACAATCATTGTACAAAATGATTCACAAATCAGTTGAGTTTGAGTGACTTTCCAAGAGTATGCATTTTAGTGTCTTAGTCTAATGGAAAAAAAGCTCATACCTTCAGCAAACTCAGAGAAGAGCAAACCTTTATATTCTAAGGCACAAGGCTGGCACGCTGGCAGTCTGTCACAGCGAGGTTTTAACAAACTATGAGCCGCTTAAAAAAAAAGTCTATAGTGATTGCATTGTGGAAAAATACTGAAGCGCGAACAAAAAGGAAAACAAAGAAGTAAAAACATGAATCCAAAAACACAAATGCAAAGAATCCAAAGAAAGCAGTGCAAAAATATTTTGAAAAGAGAAAGCAGACAGAAGCCAAAAATACAAACTGGCATGATTAACAAACCTTAACAGGTGGCAGCTACCACAGGGACATACAGGTAAACATAATGGCACAGGTAACAATAATCAAACAATTATATTATTTATACACAAAGTCTAACAATATCCAGCTGGGTGCAATCACGGCCAACTGGACAACCTGATGCCATCTTGTGGTGGAACTGGGAACACATGGGATATCCTCCAGATCCAGACATCTCTAAAAACATGTTCTCCAGGTTAATAAAAGGGAATATGCAAGCATTATTAAATATTTTATCAATAATACTTCTATTAAATTTTTTTATAAGAAACCTTACCTGTAACATACCTGTTATTCACTACAGCGATTTCAGCTGTAGTGTATGACCCAGATACAAAGGAGGTACAAGGAAGTGCAAGTAGCCCTTGTGCAGAATTAATTAATTAACCACAGTGAGGCAACATATTGCATCCCATGCAATTACTGTTTCTCCACACAGTGGTACTAATGTGAAAATTCGAGATGTTACCCTACCAGAATCCATCACCACCTGGGTGCTCACTGCTGTCAGTATTTCACAGGAAGGTAAGTAGGTTCAAATTCATATTGCGCCAATAATCAGGCAAGTAACCTCTTATTGTGTTTCTGCAACAAATATTTTGATTGAATCTTTTTTCTTTTGCTAGTAAAAAGCTCATTTGTTCAAATTTGTATTAAAATATCTATTTATAAATAATATTTGTTTTGAGAACAAAATCCCTCGCAAAAAAATAAAATACTTATTGTTTCCTGTGTTCTTAGGTATTTGTGTGGCAAATCCATTTGAGCTGATAGTTAAGAAGAACTTCTTTATTGATCTGAAATTACCGTACTCTACCTCAGTCAACGAACAAATAGAGATCAAAGTGGTTATCCATAACTTAAACAACAAGCCCATGAAAAAGGTTTTTTGTCAGCAAAACATATGCCTTCTTATTTTTTTTTGTACAGAATTCTATGCTCAGTTGGCAAAGGCAACAATGGCATGTAGAACAATAATTATTCTTAATGTTACACAGGTCTATGTGGAGCTGAAGGAGACAGAAGATATATGCAGCATGGCCAGCTTTAAGGAGAAGTATCGCACAACTGTCAGCGTTGATAAACAATCGTCCAATGCGGTTTCTTTTGTCATTATTCCTCTTAAGGCAGGAAACCACAAAATCGAGGTGAAGGCCTTTGATCTAGTATCACAAGTGACAGACGGAGTGGCGAAAGATTTAAAAGTAGTGGTAAGCTATTAAAATGATTTATTGTAAAAAAGAATGAAAAAATGTGTTATTTCTGGTAAACGTAAACAAATTATTGGACACCTAAACATCACATCTATATGTTTAAAATTTTAATTTCAAAAACACTGGACATTCCTTACAGGGAGTTTTGTTCTTGAACTTGACAAGCAAAAATATTTGAATATCTTAAGCATAGTCACATTTCCTGTGGTTGATGTTAAACTTCTTTCAAGTCATTTTTACTTCTCATAAGCTTGAGATTTTGCAAATTTTAAGCATTTACTTTTAAAACAGAAGGAACATTATTTAACAAAGGTTTACTTTTACTTTTCAGCATATACATGCACACACAGCATTGTTTTTTAAATCTCTTTCTCAAGGCTCTTGTCTCTCTTACATTTTGTCCCTTCTATCACTCCGTGAAATAGAGTGTGTTCAAAACATAGCGTAGTGTGTGATCCTGACAATTCAGTTACATTTACATTGATTGCATCAAACAGACGTCCTTATCCAGACCGGTTACAGTTATCTTAGTTATACAGCTGAGCTGTTGATGGTTGAGGGCCTTGCTCGCGAGCTCAACAGTGGCAGCTTGGTGATGCTGGGATTGAAACCCATGGCCTTCTGGTTAAAAGTCCAACACCTTATCCACTGAGAAACCACCATTTCCAAATTCTTCCTCCCCCTATTCAAACTTTAAACTGTTTGTTCGACCATGCCCCACTTCCAAATAACCCCACCACCCAATTTAGGCCAGGGAACCATCGTTCTGCATCCAGAGAGAGAGAGAGAGAGAGAAGGGAGAAAGGTTAAGCTGCCCTGTTATACAACACCAGATGGTCCTTCACCAGCTGGACCAAGGCAAACTTTATAATTCCCTCTGGTAGTTAAGCATTTGCTGAGTTAATGCAAATGAGCTGAGTTTGCAGAACATAGGGAAAAGAAAACCCTGACAGTGCTGTTTCAGAATGCAGTGGAAATATCCCACTTCATGTCTAGGTGCTCCAAAGGTTGGATGATTGGGAGCAACAGCTGCAGGTGGACAGTCCATTCTGCAACAGGCTTCAGCAGTATTTTTGTGCATTATAATAGATTCTTCATTATTATCCTGCAAACCCATCTTGCTAGACAATGTGGTGTGTGGCCACCAAAGCAGCCACTAGTTTACAATCTTCCTGGACCAGGAACCAAATCACCTGATAGTCCTCCAACTGAGCTTGGAGCAAAACATCTCTAGGTTATGTATGTAACCCTAGTTCCCAGAGAGAACGAGACGCTGTGTTGCAACGCTTTGGGAATACCTCGCGTTGTCCAAGCTCTGAACTATGTGTAAAATCCGGTCAATAGGCAAGTTGTGATGTCATTGGGGGCAACGTAAACCAGGAAGCTACAAAATGGCTAAGCGATGGTATTGACATTAGCTTCTGACAAAGAGAAGGTAAGTGCCGTAGGGATGCAGGGAGTGTGGCCCGGGGACACAGCATCTCATTCCCTCTGGGAACTAGGGTTAGGGTTAGGGTTAGGGTTACCTAGAGATATTCCCCATTAGACTCGAGCTGCGTCGCACAATTTGGGAACGAGTGTCCAATCATGCCACACTGACCAGACCCTGCTTAGTGTGTGAGAGCTTCACATCCAGAATGTAGGACAAGGGAGCCAGTTTGGCTCTAAGGTCAAGGTCGTAAAATCTGACAACGGTCAGCGTTGTGGATGAGCTCATAGCGTTGCAGATGTCCTGGATTCAGGCTGTAAAGGCTGCCACACTCCGAGTGGAGTAAGCCTTGACACAGAGCGGAGCAGACTAAAGTCAGGGCAGAGGACTTGTAAGATGATGAGCATCCACAATCCACCTACCGAGAGTCTGCTTATTGGCAGGGCCAAACAGTTTCTCCAACTTATCCACGGACTTGTGATATATTGTTTTTTCCTTAAAATATGTGAATAAACATATTCTCAGTTCAAATATTTAATATATTTTCTATGTTCTATTTAAACTATGATTCATTTTTTTGCAGTTGGGCTTGTAGAATGAAGTTAACAAGCACATTTTGGGAATGAGGTTACAGGCTACATGTAACCAGTTGAAGATTATTGCAGCAGGATGAAAAATATTTTATAGTGTTTGGATTGTTAGTAAAACACCATTTTCTCGTTTGTACTCTGTGTTTCTTGGTTCTGGTGCATGGGAAAGACTCAGGGCATTTTGACGTATACAGGAGAGGTCACTTTAATATTAGAGCCTGACAAGCACGGTGAGTAAACACTCTTCTGTTTTTGTTATTTCAGCATGCTTTTGCCTACCAGATTTCAGGAGCAAATAATATTAGGGTAATAATAATCTCTGTCATGCTGCTTCTCTTTATCTGGCAGGAGGACGGCAGCGATCGGATATTAGTAGGCCATTCCTGAAGAACCAAATGCCAGACACAGATGCTCACACCTACATAGCTGTTAGAGGTAATGTTTCTTTGGTTAATAAGCACACATCATCAATACACAGGGTGCTGCTCAACAAAACTCATCTCATGGAAGATACACACAGCTGTTTGATCCTTAACACTTCCTCTGCCTCTGCTCTCCGTTCACAAACCAGTGCTTGACCACTCCCCTGTTGCCACACTCTGATCAATGAGTTTACATTTAATAACAACAATGTAGAGTGATAACAAGTAGCAAGTAACAATAGTTAGAGGATAAGGAGTATGGGTTAGGGAATGGGGTTTAGGGACTATGGGCCCAGTGGCGCTATCTGGTGGCCAGAAAACAAAAGCACTTTCACAATGTCCCAGATCCTGACACCTGATCCATTTTAGGAAAAACTAATTTTCTAAAAGTTACAATAAATAAATATAAATAATTTTACACTTATACTTTAAAGATTACATTTACTCTCAATTATGTGCAGGTATTTGCCCTGCTTTTGGTGTAAGCAAGGAATTTAAAAAAATCTGTTAGTCTCTATTTGTACAAAAAAATTATAATTTTAAACAAACATAATGTAAGTGAGTTTGAGAAAGATCAGACAGACGTCTGCATAAATAAAGCATTATTTTACTAGACCTGTATTTAAATGTGATTTAATGATATTTGACCACTGGGTGTTACGTATTATTCAACCAGGTACAATAGTCTGTGGTTTGTGGTCCTTACAGGCAGGCCTTTGTCGCAGATGATTGAGGAAGCAATCAGTGGTAGAGGTCTAGAAACCCTTATTAAACAGCCATCAGGCTGTGGAGAGCAAAACCTGATGGCCATGGTCCTGCCTCTAATCGCAACACATTACCTGGACAAAACCAACCAGTGGAGTGATGTGGGGGTGGACAAACGTGTCGAAGCGCTCGGTTACATCAGTACAGGTTGGATATAAAGCATTAAACTGGTATTTTCCATTTTCAGCATTGTGCAATAGACGGAAGCTGGTGCCCACCAGTGCTACACACCGAAATGCACATATATAGAAAGACTAAACTACAGAGATGAGAACTAGTGTTAAGGCTTCTGCTCATTGTCTCTTGTTTCTTTATCGCAGGCATTCAGACGGAGCTTACATATCAACAGGACGATCATTCCTTTGGCATGTGGCCAGTCTCAAAAGGCAGCACATGGTTAGGTTTTTTTAATTATTTTTTTTATTTTATTTTATTTATAATTATTCATGGGTAATTGTTATCATTGTTGTTATATTGTTTAATTGTTATTATATTGTATTGTTCAAACTCCACTTGTTTCCTGAACATAATTTTAATAAACACAATAAACAATAAAATAAATTCTTGAGATCCAAAATGATGAAATGTTGAGAAAACAACTCCAGTATAATAATAATAATAATAATAATAATAATAATAATAATAACAGGCAATGTATTATATTTCCATTATATTATCCATAATCCTGTATAAGTATAGCACTTTTAAGTTTCAATTCATGTGTGAGTTCAGTTTGTTGAACACACAGTTCAGTTTGAGATCAGTTGCATCAGCGTTCTAAATAAATGTGCTGCTTATAAACACCTGTAACCAAAGTTCCAGTTCCATCCAGAGTGAGACACCTATTATACACATTTCCTAATGACCTTCCTGAGCTCCATGGAGGATTTTTGCATGTGGTGGAAATTCCATGTTAAAAACATTCAATTTGATAAATGGCTCCAAGCACAAGATAAAACTGGAAAAGAAAAGTAGTAGAGATGTGACACTACTTCATCTCTGTATGTGATTTGGAGCAACAAAATTAAAAATTTTTGTTTATGATCAGAATCATATAAATGCGTAAGGAAAATTAAGCTTTAACCTGTTAATGCTGGAAAGAGACCATGGTATAAGGTTATAATCCATGGTTAGTTGGAAGCTATTGTTTACCTCCACATTGCTCACTAACATTTTGTAGGACATACACATACCCAGCACTGGATTATTACTCGCATATCTGTATTTCTCTCCAGGCTAACTGCGTACGTGGTGAAAATGTTCAGTCTGGCGGATGAATTGGTCACCGTAAACCATAAAGTCATTTGTGATGCTGCCGAGTGGCTGGTTACTAAAACAAAGTCTCCTGAAGGGATGTTCACTGAAGTGTCCAGCATTGGCTCCAGCTCTATGGGCGTAAGTTCTGACCTTTTCTGACCTTTTAAAACCTTTATATCTCACTGGTACATTCAGGACTTTGGTGAAGACGGATGTTCCAGTGTTATATGGTTGTCTTAGTTCTTTAAAAAAACTAGTAAAAAAAAGTACAATAAATTAAAAAAATGTTTAGAAAAGTAAAATTCCTTAGATTTTTACTTGAATAAAAGCTTCTAGAAGTTCTCGCTTGTTAAAAAAAAACATGAACAGTAACAACATTGATGCAAGAGAACACTGTGGGAATGATGGATGCACTTCAATGTTCCACTATGCACCACATCAAACCTTTATAAGGAAACAGTCACTCAATCATCTGATTCTGTTTTTTTACAGGGCAAAAGTTCCGGTCTAACCATGACTGCATTTGTACTGATGGCATTACAGGAAGCGAGTCGACTTTGTGAAAACAACGTACCTGTAAGTATGAAGGCAACTAATTTATGCATTAACTACACCAGCTATCCACCCATAACACATCACCTGACCAGGTCACATGACTCAATAATTGCACTTGTCTCATTTTTGTATTGACTCATAGTGGAGCTTTTGCTTTCAAGTTATATTTTGTGTGTTTAAAGCCTCATTCCAAACAATATAATCTACAGAGCCATTAATATAGAACTAAAGAGTTCTACATCTAAATATCAATCTGATGCTTGATGTACGATCACATGTGTAATCACAAGATCCCATGCTTCGCCACTCAGTCTCGTTTAATTTTAATATTTTTCAGAATTACCAACAGCACCTGCGCAGTGCAGCAAACTACATTGCAAGGAACATTGATTCGACAACGGACACATATGCTGTGGCCATGGCTTCCTATGCTCTGGCAAGAGATGGCCAGCTGGATACCGACCATTTGTTTAGATTTGCTTCATCCGGTAAGGCGGAGAATTAACACTTCCCAATCCCAACGTGTGTTGTTCTTGTGTATTTTGTTTAAAAAAATATAAACAGATTATACTAGTTAACAAAAACGTATGTTATCAGTGGGACAAAACTGCTGATTAACTCCAGGTAAATATTTTAATTCCTGCTACACTTCCCTTAGCTAACGATTTCATTTGTTCTGTATGTCTGGATCACACTGACTGGTGTGCTTACAGTCTACAGATATAATTGCAAATGAACATTAAACTAATTATAATATGTTATGGTCACGATTGTACAATAAATCTATCTCAGCATTGATGCTAGGTCAGTAGCAGAGATTGATAGCTGCCTGTGTGCTTTATTTTTTAAGACCGGAGCAACTGGCCTGTAAAAGAGGGTTATTTTTTCACCCTGGAAGCAACCGGATATGCTCTCCTGGCCCTGCTGGAGACTCGAGATTATGAGAAGGCCAAACCCATTGCAGATTGGCTGAGGAGGAATCAAGCATTAGGAAGCGGATATCGCTCCACCCAGGTAATGTTGCTATACATTATTTTACATTTTAATGCATTGCCTTTATTCATCATTCATAGGCAATGCTATCTTTCTTTAATGTAAGGTAAAGAAATTCTGTTACAAAATACAACAAGTGAGTGTCTCCGCCCTCAATTTGTAAACTGGCATTTTATGTTTCCACACATTTATTTAGAACGCAGTCTGTAGTATCTGTTACTGTGTCTACTGGTGTTTCACAATAAATTGAAATCTAATATGCTGATGGTTTTAGCTTTGCTAATCTCCACCTTTAGGCTACCGCCGTGGTGTTTCAAGCTGTAGCTAAGTACATGACTGACAAACCTAAAACCAAAGAGGGGACCATGACCGTCATTGTCAGTTCCACTGCAAGAAGTACAGCGTTTAAAGGCTCATTCTCCAAAACTGATAAAAATCTACAACGCTCAGACAAGGTAAGGAGACATGGCAAGGACTTTAAAATGCTCTTTAAGAGGCATGCAATATGTGTTGACAGATATCTTCTGTAACCTTGACCTGGACAGTTCATAGGACAGCGTGCATACACACATTAACACTTGTTTATATAGCAATAAATCTATTGGCATGTTTTTAAGAGGTAGGAGGGAACTAGACAATCCAGATGAGACCTGAGCTGAAGCTCTGGAAGACTGATCTGGGGTCAGGAGGCTACAAGGCTCTTTATGGTGGATATATTGTGTTAATACTGTGTTGCTTTCAATAGTTCTTGGCAAATGGAGATCTAACAGTAACAGCGTCTGGCCAAGGGGAAGGCTCCATATCGGTGAGTGACCTCAAAAAATGTTTTTTGTGTCATTACTATACTGTGTATCAGAGATGCCAAAACTTGTTCTTGCAGGCAAAGTTGCCACATGGTGACCTTTGATTTTGCCCACAATGCCATATACAGTGCCTTGCAAAAGTATTGACCCCCCTTGGCATTTTTCCTATTTTGTTGTCTTACAACCTGGAATTAAAATGGATTTTTTGGGGGTTTGTATCATTTGATTTACACATCATGCCTACCACTTTGAAGATGCAAAATATTGTTTATTGTGAAACAAACAAGAAATAAGACAAAAAAAACAGAAAACTTGAGCGTGCATAACTATTCACCCCCCCAAAGTCAATACTTTGTAGAGCCACCTTTTGCAGCAATTACAGCTGCAAGTCTCTTGGGGTATGTATCTATAAGCTTGGCACATCTAGCCACTGGGATTTTTGCCCATTCTTCAAGGCAAAACTGCTCCAGCTCCTTCAAGTTGTATGGGTTCCGCTGATGTACAGCAATCTTTAAGTCATACCACAGATTCTCAATTGGATTGAAGTCTGGGCTTTGACTAGGCCATTCCAAGACATTTAAATGTTTCCCCTTAAACCACTCGAGTGTTGTTTTAGCAGTATGCTTAGGGTCATTGTCCTGCTGGAAGGTGAACCTCCGTCCCAGTCTCAAATCTCTGGAAGATTGAAACAGGTTTCCCTCAAGAATTTCCCTGTATTTAGCGCCATCCATCATTCCTTCAATTCTGACCAGTTTCCCAGTCCCTGCTGATGAAAAACATCCCCACAGCATGATGCTGCCACCACCATGCTTCACTGTGGGGATGGTGTTCTCGGGGTGATGAGAGGTGTTGGGTTTGCGCCAGACATAGCGTTTTCCTTGATGGGCAAAAAGCTCAATTTTAGTCTCATCTGACCAGAGTACCTCCTTCCAAATGTTTGGGGAGTCTCCCACATGCCTTGGTAAACACCAAACGTGTTTGCTTAATTTTTTCTGGCCACTCTTCCGTAAAGCCCAGCTCTGTGGAGTGTACGGCTTAAAGTGGTCCTATGGACAGATACTCCAATCTCCACTGTGGAGCTTTGCAGCTCCTTCAGGGTTATCTTTGGTCTCTTTGTTGCCTCTCTAATTAATGCCCTCCTTGCCTGGTCCGTGAGTCTTGGTGGGCGGCCCTCTCTTGCCAGGTTTGTTTTGGTACCATATTCTTTCCATTTTTTAATAATGGCTTTAATGGTGCTCCGTGGGATGTTCAAAGTTTTGGATATTTTTTTATAACCCAACTCTGATCTGTACTTCTCCACAACTTTGTCCCTGACCTGTTTGGCAAACTCCTTGGTCTTCATGGTGCCGCTTGCTTGGTGGTGCCCCTTGCTTAGTGGTGTTGCAGACTCTGGGGCCTTTCAGAACAGGTGTATTTATATACTGAGATCATGTGACACTTAGATTGCTCACAGGTGGACTTTATTTATGTAATTACGTGACTTCTGAAGGTAATTGGTTGCACCAGATCTTATTTAGAGGCTTAATAGCAAAGGGGGTGAATACATATGCACGCACCACTTTTCCGTTATTCATTTTTTTGAATTTTTTGAAACAAGTTATTTTTTTCATTTCACTTCACCAATTTGGACTATTTTTTGTATGTCCATTATATTAAATACAAATAAAAATCCATTTTAATTCCAAGTTGTAAGGCAACAAAATACAAAAAACGCCAAGGGGGGTCAATACTTTTGCAAGGCACTGTATAGTATGAGCAGAGGAAATAATAGGGATAATGCCAGTTGGAATAACATTTGCAAAAATAAGAAGCAGTTGCATGTATTAGGTATTGAATTTTTTTGTACAATGAATTAGATTATTCCTTATTGTACTATACGTTTCACAGAATCAGAATTAAAAATATAAATGCATTAGTAAAAAAGATTACAGAGTAGTTATGTCAGGAATCCACCTGTCACACCCCCTTTGGCAACTGTCATGCTGCCACTATCCCTGCCGCTCCTGGCTTCAATACACACAAGTGGGACTCGTTAACCACTCATGGGGCGGATTTGTACGGCACGTGTGCGGATTCATTAAGGTGCATTCACCCCTATTCCCCACAGAAAGAGCCAAAATCGCATTCCACATCTCTCTCCTGTCTGGGGACTCTCTCTCTCTTGCCAGTAAGTTGTGGAGCGCGGCTGGAGGCAATTTCAGCTCATGCACCCCCTTTATCGGGCTTCTCACAGGGATGTTTGGACTGACTACGGCGGATCTACACTAAAGCCCGCTCGATTCTGAAAGGGCTCCGCGCCAGTGCTCCGCCGAGCACTCCGCTCTGTTCCCGATTTCCTCAGAGTGCGCCGCTCCGCTCCAGGGTTTCCACGAGCGCGCAACTCAGCTCTAGGGGTTTCATGAGCGCGTTGCTCTGCTCCAGAATTTCCACATGCCCCCCTTCGCTTCAGAGTTTCGACGAGCGCTCTGCTCCGCTCCAGTGTTCCGCCGATGGCGCCGCTCCGCTCCAGTTCTCATTAGAGCACTCTTCTGACGGCGACGTCTCGCCTCCACACTCCTCCGACGGCGACTTTTTACCTCTGAGCTCTTCCAAAGCCGACGTCTCTTCTCCGAGCTCCCCCGACGGCGATGTCTCGCCTCCGAGCTCCCTTGACGGCGACGTCTCGCCTCCGAGCTCCTCTGACGCTGACGCTTCACCACAAAGTCCCCCTCAAGGCAACGTTTTGTCTCCAAGTTTCTCTAAAGGTGACGTCTCGCCCGCAAGTCACGCTGGAGGTGACGTTACGCCTCCGAATGCCTGTAAAGATGGTGTGGCGGCCCCAAGGTCCACTGAGGGTGAAGACAACATCTCTCCTCCGTGTCCATCTTAAGGCGACGTCACGCAACCGAGCTCCAATCAAGGCGACGTCTCACCTCTATGTTCCCCAGAAGGTGACGTCTCGCCCCTGAGGTCCTCTGAAGTGACATCGTGCCTGTAAAACCCCGCAGAGGGCTTTGCTCAGTCTCTGGACTCCACCAAGGGTGTCTTTCTGCTCCCGGCACCTGTAGATGGCGTTGCTCGGCCTCCAATCCCCTCTGAGGGTGTCGCTCTGCCTCGGGACTCTGCAGAAGGCGTAGCTCCTCCTCAGGACTCCACCGTGGGCGTCGCTTGATCTCTGTTTTCTGTCATGGGCATCGCTTCGCTTCCGGTCTCCGCCCAGGGGGTCATCCAGCCCGTAAGCCTTGTTGAGAGCTCCACCCAGTCTCCGGTCATTGCCACAGACTTTGGTCTCCTCCGTGGAAGTCGCACAGCCTCTGGACTCCACTGCGGATGTTTCTCAGCCCTTGTTCTCCGCCAGAAGCATCTCTTCGCCTCTGGTCTCCACTGAGGGCGTCGCTCTGCCTCTGGTCTTCTCCGAGGAGAATTCTGAAGGGAAATTCTAACCGAATCCCCTTTGACCATGGACGGATGGCGAGGCTCTTCTCCAAGTGCCCTGGCCCACCAGGCGTATGTGGGTTTGGGGGGCATCAGATGCCGCCAACGGGGGGTGGGGGTGTAAATGTCAAGAATCCACCTGCCATGCCCCTTTGGTGGCTGTCATGCTCCTGCTATTTCTGCCGCTCCCGGCTTCAATTACACACACCTGTGACTCGTTAACCACTCATCCCTGGCACCTACATATACCCCTCGCTCCCACTCACTCACTGTCCATTATTGCTTGTATGTATATGCATAACCCTATGTGGTCCTTCCTGTTCGGACTCCGCTATCCTGCAACGGCTGTGCTTTTCCCCAAGCACACCTCGGATCGGCTGCGCTTTTCCCCAAGCGCACCTCAGACTACTTTATCCTCCCTGTTGCTTATTCCAGGACTGTGTGGACGTCACCCCCCCAGGGCATACCACGGCTATTACTCTCTCTATATATATATCTAAGGACTGCTGTTTATGTGTGTTTGTGTCACTCACTCTATTTAACCCCAGCGAGCTGCACTCCGGCTTCCGCCTCCATTCATTTGCCGCATGACAAGTTTATTAATTAATCGATTAATTGATTGATTGATTGATTGATTGATTGATTTGTCCGTAAATCATAAATGAAAAGAACTCAATCAAGTTCCTTCATTGGCCATTCTTTGTAAAAAAAAACTGCATCTCTGCTGTATATAGAGCCATTTATTTATGTATGTATTTATGTATTTATGTATTTATTTATTCATTTATTTATTTATTTATTTAATATAGCATATTCCAAACACAGTTTGAGATGAAAAGGTAACACAATAGAAAAAGCCTAGTCAGAATATTTCTAGGAGTTAATAGGTAGATAGTAGATAGGTATCTATAAGTAAATTAAAAAAAGTAAAGTAAGTAAAATAAATTTGAAAGTTTTTTAAAATATGCAGATATAGATACAAAAATCTTAGAAATTATAGTAAGATTTCAGAAATAATGGTTTCTGTTGAATGGTTTACTATTTTAAAAAAAATCAAACATTTACTGTTAATTCTTGTTACTACTCTATTATTATTTATTTATTTATTTATTTATTTTCTTTTATTATATACCAATATATGTACATTTTGCTCTTTTCCAGGTTGCCACTTTGTATTACACCAAACCTGGTGAAAATTATACAAAGTGTAACAAATTTGATCTGGAGGTTAAAATGACCAGAGACAAAACAGGTAAGTGTAAAAGTAATTTAAATATATAACTTTTATTAGTATTATTATAACAGTGCTGTGGTGCTTTAAGACTTGATTACCACAATAGAGTATTTAGAGCAAATTCATGGATCCTGGGAATTGAAATAGACCTGTCTGCTGGGAGATATTTCATTCAGAAATATTTTATATCTAGCAGGGCAACAATCTAGACCTGTTAAAAAAAACATGTTTCACCATCAAGCTAATATTTCTGCTCATTTCACTGACACAAGGTCATGAATTCTGAGAGTCCATGGACTTGATTACATTTTATTTTAATTGTAGAGTGCAGGTAACAGTGGACATTGTCACAACAAAAAAATATAGACTCAGGATATGCATTTTAAAAATAACATTTTATTCCTAATGAGTGTGGTGATGGTGGTGAGGGGAAAATTCCCTAAATCTATATGATATACTGATATAGATACCAGAGAGTGAAATCATAAATAATTCGTAGCTACATATATCTATCTACTATTTAGTCTACGCATACAGTTGTGTGTCTTCAACTTTGTGCGAACAGTTTGTGTAAAAAACACATATAGCTAAAATGTAATTTAGGAATGCAATCATTTAATGGCTGCAATCAAATTTAACACAATAGTTTACAAAGGCATTAGCGAAGCATAAGGAGGCTACAAACAGAAAGTGACCCTTGACCAGGTGGATTTCAGAATTTGGGTGAAGACTGTGGGAGTGCAGTGGGAGCTGTTACAGAATACCCTTTCATAGGAACACCTCTATTTTTTTTCCTATTGGTTTGTCAGAATGGTTACTGTGGAAATCCTCGGTCAGTGACTGGTTAAGAATATCCTTCTTGTTTACCCAACACTTTTCCTCTGGTCTGTACCCCTCTCGGTCCACAAGGTATTGGAGTCGACACTGAACCCCCACCCCCTCTTTTTGTGACCGTAAAATGGATCATAGTATATAAGTTGGGGCACCATCAAGAGGAGGTGGGGATCCAGTCCTGCTTGCTCATCATTTGGGGGCATGTGTGCAGATTTAAAGATGGAGACGTTGAAGGATGGAGGAATACGGTATTCAGGTGGTAGCTGTAGACGATAAACGACCGGGTTATTTGGACGCGCAATCTTGAGAGGACATTTTCGTCTGAAGCATGCTGTTTAATATGCTAGGAGAACTGCTCAGAGGACCATTCCACTCACTCTGAGCCGTAAGGATCTGGAATTTCATTGCATAGTTTGTGGTCGAGTCTGATCCCTGGTGCAGCTGCGGAAGTTGTCTCAAAACATCCAGTCCTCTTGCTGGATACTAAAATACATCTTGACACATGTGTAGAAGCCTGTCAAATATGTGTAGGAGCCTCTGATCTGTTCATTGTTGTCTCAGGCTGCCAAATCCAATTCTTAGCCTTTTAGGTTAGCAGTGTTAGCAGCAGTGTGCATTTCACGGGAGTCTGTGTTGTAGGTATCCGCTTGGCAAGTAAAATAGTCTTTGCACTGTACTGCACTGCACCGTGAGCAGCCATAAGCATAGCCTGCAGAGCTTGTAGGACGTGTGTATCAGCAGTCTGGTACACCTTTAGTTGCTCTAGGAATGCCATGAGATTGCTGATCTTATTTTTGGAAATGTTTTATTCTATTTTCTTTTTCTTTTTTGCAGCTTCCTACCCCGGTGCCCTTGCAAGTTATACACTCACCATAGAGACTAGGTGAGTAAACCAGATTTTCTTGGAACTTTAATTTGCTCAAATTCTCAAATTATTTTCCTGTAAACAAACAGTTGAATGAAATTTAAACAAATCTCAAGCAATTAAACTTTGAGCCTATTATTAGAATGAAAGTGTCCAAAATATGTTAATAATAATAATAATAATAATAATAATAATAATAATAATGCATTTTATTTAATGGCGCCTTTCAAAACACCCAAGGTCACCTTACAGACAATATACAGGGAGTGCAGAATTATTAGGCAAGTTGTATTTTTGAGGATTAATTTTATTTGAGGATTTAATTTGAACAACAACCATGTTCTCAATGAACACAAAAAACTCATTAATATCAAAGCTGAATATTTTTGGAAGTAGTTTTTAGTTTTAGCTATTTTAGGGGATATCTGTGTGTGCAGGTGACTATTACTGTGCATAATTATTAGGCAACAACAAAAACAAATTCATACCCATTTCAATTATTTATTTTACCAGTGAAACCAATATAACATCTCAACATTCACAAATATACATTTCTGACATTCAAAACCAAACAAAACAAATCAGTGACCAATATAGCCACCTTTCTTTGCAAGGACACTCAAAAGCCTGCCATCCATGGATTCTGTCAGTGTTTTGATCTGTTCACCATCAACATTGCGTGCAGCAGCAACCACAGCCTCCCAGACACTGTTCAGAGAGGTGTACTGTTTTCCTCCTTGTAAATCGCACATTTGATGATGGACCACAGGTTCTCAATGGGGTTCAGATCAGGTGAACAAGGAGGCCATATCATTAGATTTTCTTCTTTTATACCCTTTCTTGCCAGCCACGCTGTGGAGTACTTGGGCGTGTGTGATGGAGCATTGTCCTGCATGAAAATCATGTTTTTCTTGAAGGATGCAGACTTCTTCCTGTACCACTGCTTGAAGAAGGTGTCTTCCAGAAACTGGCAGTAGGACTGGGAGTTCAGCTTGACTCCATCCTCAACCCGAAAAGGCCCCACAAGCTCATCTTTGATGATACCAGCCCAAACCAGTACTCCACCTCCACCTTGCTGGCGCCTGAGTCGGACTGGAGCTCTCTGCCCTTTACCAATCCAGCCACGGGCCCATCCATCTGGCCCATCAAGACTCACTCTCATTTCATCAGTCCATAAAACCTTAGAAAAATCAGTCTTGAGATATTTCTTGGCCCAGTCTTGACGTTTCAGCTTGTGTGTCTTGTTCAGTGGTGGTCGACTTTCTGCCTTTCTTACCTTGGCCATGTCTCTGAGTATTGCACACCTTGTGCTTTTGGGCACCCAGTGATGTTGCAGCTCTGAAATATGGCCAAACTGGTGGCAAGTGGCATCTTGGCAGCTGCACGCTTGACTTTTCTCAGTTCACGGGCAGTTATTTTGCGCCTTGGTTTTTCCACACGCTTCTTGCGACCCTGTTGACTATTTTGAATGAAACGCTTGATTGTTCGATGATCACGCTTCAGAAGCTTGGCTATTTTAAGACTGCTGCATCCCTCTGCAATATATCTCACTATTTTTGACTTTTCTGAGCCTGTCAAGTCCTTCTTTTGACCCATTTTGCCAAAGGAAAGGAAGTTGCCTAATAATTATGCACACCTGATATAGGGTGTTGATGTCATTAGACCACACCCCTTCTCATTACAGAGATGCACATCACCTAATATGCTTAATTGGTAGTAGGCTTTCCAGCCTATACAGCTTGGAGTAAGACAACATGCATAACGAGGATGATGTGGTCAAAATACTCATTTGCCTAATAATTCTGCACTCCCTGTACAGGTCATTGCATAAAACAGAACACACAACAGAGAAACAGCATTTGCATGTAAAATTTATTTAAATCTCAATAAAACATTTCATAAAAAGGCCTGTATAAAAAGATATGTCTTAAGACGCTTTTTAAAAGTCAACAAGCACTCTATTGCGAACATCAAGGGGAAGAGTTTCATAGGCGGGGGGCAGCATAACTAAAAGATCTGGCACCCATGGTAGTCAGTCGAATCCAAGGTGCCACAAGAGAAATTGAAGATGAAGATCTAAGTGCACGTGAAGGAGTGTAAACATGAAGAAGTTGAGTGAGATATTGTGGTGCAAGATTATGAAGTGCCTTATAAGTGAGTAGCAAGTAAATTCTACTCTATACTTTACTGGAAGCCAGTGTAATTGCTGAAGAACCGGAGAGATGTGAGCCGTATAAGGTGTTCTAGAGAGAACACGGGCTGCGGAATTCTGAACCATCTGAACTTTATTCAGCAATTTGAAAGGAATACCTGTGAGAAGTGCATTGCAGTAGTCTATACGTGAAGTGACTAGTGCGTGAATAAGAACTGCAGTATTATTATTTGAAAGAAAGGGACAAAGACGGTTAATATTACGCAGATGAAAGTATGTAGTCCGCGTGATATTATTAATTTGTGCTTCAAAAGATAGTGTACTATCCATGATGACACCCAAGCTTTTAACCTGAGAGGAAGGACAGATTGTGGTATTATCAATGGTGAGAGAGAAACAGTTAGGTTTAGACATAACAGATTTAGTGCCAACCAGCAAAGCCTCAGTTTTGTTGCCATTTACCTTCAAGAAGTTCGCTGAAAGCCAATCTTTAATTTCAGATAGACAGCTTGATAAGGATGGTGGAGGAAAAGAACCGGTGGGTTTGGCAGACAGGTAAAGTTGGGTGTCATCCGCATAGCAGTGAAAATTAACACCATATTTCCTTAAAATGTAACCAAGAGGGAGCATATATATATATATATATATATATATATATATATATATATATATATATATATATATATATATATATATAAAAAGAAGCGGGCCAAATACAGAGCCCTGGGGTACACCAGTGGTGACTGTTGATAATCTTGAACTAAAACCTTTTAATTGAATACGCTGACTGCGTCCAGATAAATATGACATAAACCAAGACAGAGCAGTGCCAGTAATACCAATGGAAGCTAACCTGTCAAGAAGTATCTTATGTGAGACAGTATCAAATGCAGCGCTCAAGTCAAGGAGGACAAGTATAGTTAAAAGCCCAGAGTCAGCTGGCAACAGTAAATCATTGGTTATTCTGACAAAAGCAGTCTCAGTGCTGTGGTGGGGACGAAAACCAGATTGGAATTGTTCATACAAGTTTTTATTGGAAAGATGTTCATGAATTTGAATTGCAATACACTTTTCCACTACCTTGGAGATAAATGGTAAATTTGAAATTGGACAGAAATTGTCAAAATTTGATGGGTCACCTCGTGGTTTCTTAAGTATGGGTGTAATAATAGCAGATTTAAGAGATGGAGATACAAGACCAGAACTAAGTGAAGCATGAACAATTTTTGTAATCAACGGCAAAAGAGCTGGTTAACAAGCTTTCACTAAGGGGGTTGGTAGAGGGTCCAACTAACAAGTTAAAGATTTAGATTTACCTATCAGACCCATTATCTCTGAAGGAGTAGGTAGTGTAAAGTTAGAGAAAACAGAATGGGGGTGTGCATTATAAACTGAGAGGAGTCATTGTAAAGAGTACCAATTAGTATTTGCTGATGTACATTTTCAACCTTAGATGCAAAGAAAGTCAAAAAACGATCACACAGGTCAGTGGAATACATATCAGACGGCAAATAATCAGGTGGTTTCAGAATATTGTTTACCACCAAAAAGAGAGACCTAGAGTTCCCATTGCTAACTGCAATTCTGTTGGAGTAGTAATCAGATTTAGCTTCAGTCAGTGCAGTTTTATAATTTTGAATATGTTCAACATACATTTCCTTATGAACAGTAAGGCCAGTCCTGGCACACAGCCGCTCTAACCTATGGCCTCTAGTTTTAAGTTCACGCAGTTTAGGTGTGAACCATGGAGCTGAATGTACAAATGAAACAGTTCGAGTTTTCACAGGTGCGAATTCATCCAAGATCATTTTCAGTCCGTCATCATAAAATTTTACTAGTTCATCAGCAGTAGAGAAATTAGATTTGCTGGAGAAGATGGCAAGTTCATCAGCAAGAGTAGGCAAATCAATGTTCTTAATATTCCGAAATGAAATCGGACGGCACAGGTTTGCCTTAAAGGTGGCCAATTTGGCACAAAAAGACACCAAAAAGTGATCTGATATAGAAAGATCAGAAACAGTACAATTAAAAGGTATTATACCGGAGCAACAAACGAGATCAAGAATATGCCCCTTGATGTGAGTGGGCAGTGTGTTAAATTGTTGTATACCAAAGCAATCCAAACATGATAAAAATTCGCTTGTAACTGCATTACTGTTATTATCTATATGAATGTTAAAATCACCCAGAAGGATAACATTTTGAGATATGGAACATAGATGAGTCAAGAGTTCATATAGTTCAGTTAAAAAGGCATTATTGCTCTTGGGAGGGCGGTAGATAGTTTTAAGGATTGTAGGAATCGCACCATTGATTTTTATGGCAATTGATTCAAAAGAGGAATATGTGGAAAAAGTTAACTGAGATACTTTCAATTTCTCTTTATAGAGTATTGCTAGTCCCCCTCCCCTTCCCGTATCGCGAGATTTACAGACATAACTATATCCTGGGGGAATAGACTGGTTTAAATGAAAAAAGTCACCTGGTTTCTGCCATGTCTCGGTTAGACAGAGAAAATCATACTTACGATCAGACAGCAGATCGTGCACCTTTAGTGGAAAGCGATCGTATATTCAGTAATCCAAAGGAAAAATTGTTCTTACCAGAATCGTTGCAAACCGATCTAGCCGGATTAGTTAAAAACTAATTATTTAATGTTCGAAGCTTTTATTTTTTTTTTTTATTAGTTAAAGGTGTTAACAAGGGGCTACAGAAAGCCTTAGAAAAGGTACAAGATGTATACAAAATGTTGACATGGATAAAAATGTCCTGAAATGAATATGGTTTTTGTTGTTAATCATCTGAACATGGAGGTGGTTGGGTTTAGGATCGTTGGAATGTACTTGAACTTGATTTTTAGACTAGAGTCAGATCTGTATTTGTTTGTAAGATCTGTGTGTTTTTTTTCATGTTGATTCATTTCAGGTTCCTGCATGAAACAAAAGAGGCTGCTATGACTATCCTGGACATCAGCCTGCTGACAGGATTTGTAGCAGACAAAGATGACCTGAAAAGGTATGGGTTTAGAAAAAGAGAAAGTAAAATAAATGTAGAATCAAAAGTTATATACAGCAGAGGTCTCAAGGTGTGGCAGGAAATAATGATTTCTTTAACTTTATTTTTTACATAACTCCTCAGTGGGTGAGACGACTGTGCAAAGTGTATAATAGATAAGTAGCTAATATACACATGGTTGTTTATTAAAGCAAAAAAAAAACAAATAGCAAAAAAAATTGACTTGGATAAATATGTAAATATCACAGTTTATTATTAAAATAAAGCCTGTCTAGTGACGTTTATAACTGAATAGAAAAGAACTGAATTAAATGATTATCTTTCCCACATCTCTTTTTCAATTTTTAACTCTTCCACCTGGTTGATTTTATTGGTGCTCCCTATTAACATCGCTTTAGGCTTAATTTTCAGGCATC
Source organism: Silurus meridionalis (assembly GCF_014805685.1). Classification (NCBI taxonomy): domain Eukaryota; kingdom Metazoa; phylum Chordata; class Actinopteri; order Siluriformes; family Siluridae; genus Silurus; species Silurus meridionalis. Next base: position 3,045,631 of record NC_060907.1, read on the forward strand.
TTGTGTATCTCCATGGCAGGAGAATGGTGCAAAAATGGACAATACAAAAAACAGATAGATATTAGATCAAAGATTTTATTGTCTCGTCTTTCACAGTGCAATAATTAATTGTGATTGGCTGAGAAAAGTTGCTTTGTTGTTTATTTTCCAGCTGATGGGTGTGGACAAGTACATTAATGATTTTGAGCTGAACAGCCAGCTTTCAGAAAAAGCATCCGTCATCATCTACCTGAAAAAGGTACTCACATTGCAAGCTACAGTCAGACTACAAGATCATCTAAATGCAAAGTAAACAAGCAACCCAAAGACGTAGCATAGAAAAACCCTGAAAACCCCCAAGGATTAGCAAAGCAAAAACCTAAAGAATGCAAAGGATTAGCATAGCAAAGCCATGACAACCCCAAGAATTAGCATAAGAAAAACCCTAACAATCACAAAGGTTAGCAATCAGTAGTCAGTTATCAGTAATCAGTAGTCAGTAGTCAGCAGTCCTAGACCTTCTCAAATTGGTTCTGGTGTGATCTTAATTTTTTTCTAACCTAATTTCTTTCTTGTCAGGTCTCAAATAAAGTGAAAGAGAAGATTGCTTTCAAAATTCACATGATGCTGAAGGTTGGTGTCAGTCAGCCTGCTGCAGTGTCTGTGTATGAGTATTACAACATAGGTGAGATGCACAGCACTCGTTGCTTTTCCATGCTGCAACAATGATTAGCAATTACTGTTCCTTAACATTAGCATTAATCGTCTGTGGAAATTCCTTAGGTTTTGCACCCCTATTTTACACACATACACACACACAAACAGTGTACACATAATTACCAGGTGTGTGTTTTAGAGAACCACTGTGTGAAGTTTTATGACCCGCACATGTCTCAGTCAAGCGGCTCCCTCTACCTCATCTGTCCTAAAGAAGTGTGCAGCTGTGCTGAGGGTATGTTATAGCATCAAACTTCTATTTTTGTACATTTATTCTATATAATCCACAGCATTTAGTTTAGTTTCTAGTTTGTGCTTTGTGATAATTTGAAATTGCAATTGAAAAAAAAAACCATTATGGTAATGTTAAGATAAATGTATCACTGTAGTGTCAGTACTATATCAGATTATTTATGTTTATATTTTCTTTTGCTACATTTTACTGTGTAATATTAAGCCTTTTAATTTAGCAATTTTAGCTCAATTCAGTTTTATTTGTAGAGCGCTTATAACAATGCATTTTTTTACATAATATGTCTCAAACCAGCTTTACACAGATGTTATTATAAAATAAGTGGTTATAAAAGAATATATGTTTGTTCCTTTTAATTGTAAGTTGGCCCCAGCACAACTGTGGTGAAGGAAATACTACCTGAAATGACATGAGGATGAAACCAGATGAACCAGACTCAGAAGAGAACCTCATCCTCATTTGGGTGGCATCAAATGTCTATTAATTACAGTTCCCTCATTTTTAAGGCGTGCAGTTATTAAATTCAATTGGTGGTCCTGAGCCATCGTAGTAGACTGCTGATATTATTTACAGTCCAAATCCATCTTCAAAGTTCTTGAGTTGCTCAGTAACTTTATGGATCTTTTAACTTACATTTGCAAAACAACATTTTGCTCCTTACTTCTTTGGAGCGAATACATAAATAAAGAGTGTTAAATGAGAAGTTTTTTTCTTTTAAAAGATCTGATGTGCAGAAGACTGGAACACTGAACTGCATCAGTTTTTTCACATCGAGTTCTTATAGATCACTACTTTCACTTTTCATACTTAAATCAGTTTGGAAGCCTGAACATTTGAAAATTCTGGAATTATATTTAAACAGAGGATTAGTATTCCAGAACAGGAACAGTGTACTCCATCCTGGTTCAAAAACATTGACAAAGATTTGGCTACACGTGTCTCGGAGAAGCTCGTTAGCCTTCATCCTCATCAATCAGTAGCCCATGGTGTGATTGAAAGGCCACTTGAACAGCCTAAAGATACACAAAATTACTGTGGATAGTTCACTCATGTACCTTAAAGACAATTTTGCTACATTGGCTTAGGATTACAATTACCATGTGCAGTTTTACACTGGAATGTCCATCAGTAAACAGCTGATAACCTCAACAAAGACTAAAATAAATGGACACGTGTGTCACCCAGATGAGGAAGCTTCCCTTTTAAATCTGGTTCCTCTCAAGGTTTTTTCTGCATATAATCTTAGGCAGTTTTTCCCTTGTCACTGTTGCCACTGACTCACTCATTGTGGTTAAACATATGGGGATTTATTTCTATAATTTATCTAAAATGAATTTAATTTCATAAATCTGCTTTGGGACATTGTTAATTTTTAAAAAACTGTACAAGTAGAATAGAATAGAATAGAATAGAATAGAATAGAATAGAATAGAATAGACCGGGTGTTTGGGAATATACACTTGTGCAACTTGGTGAGACATTTTTCCCCAAAATTTGAAAATTGAGAAAGTTTCATGTTAGTTAGTTATGGGTACATTTGTGTTTCTTCACATGAATAGATATGATAATGGAAATGTAAGGTATGATATCAGCAACCCTATTATACAGGTTAGAATGTCAGAAAGACAGACCGAGACCGATTTATAAAAGGAATCAAAAAAGAATACCGATTCAATATGAATTTTATAAAAATTCATACAATGATACAGTGTTGTAAAATGAAGAACAATTCAAAGCATTGAGAGATTACACATGGTCAAATGCTAAATTTTTCTGGAATTAACTTCCTGTCCCAAAATATTTTTTTTCATTCTAATAGCAAATTGTCCTCAGCTGAAGGGGCCTGCAGTCCCAGATGAAAAGTTACGCATTAAAGAAGCCTGCCACAACAAGGACTTCAGTATGTAGACTTCCTCTCTGTCAAAAAGTACAAATCAAAAAACGTGCAAAATAATTTTTGAAATAAGAGTAAAAACACTTCATTTGTATTAAATATTACATCTGAAAAGTTTGTGGACACCTGATCATTTTGTACCAACTTGCTGTTAGATTATGGAGTGTACTTGTGGAAATTTATGCTCATTCTGCCACAAGGGTGTTAGTAAAGTGATGTAGGTGAGGTGATGAGCCCTGGGGTGCAGTCAGCAATCACATTTATCCCAGAATGGTTTCCAATAGGGTTGAGGTCAGAACTTCATGGGACTGGCTTTATGCATACCCTGTCAGGCTGGAACAGGTTTGGGATTCCTGGTTTAAGTGAAGAAAAAATGTAATACTTCTGCATCCAAAGACGTCCTGCACAATTGTGTACCTACAGCTTTGTTAGAAAAAGTCGGGTGTCCCAATACTTTTGATAAAGCGTGTATCCTTTTTTTTAATGTCACAAAACATACAATGTAATGTCAACATACAGCTAATTCTGCCATCCTAAATTAGCATTATGGTCTACAAATGTTTTTCCACTTTTCCCCCAGTTTATAAGGCAACTCTGGAAGTGGTGACAAGAGAACGCTCATCAGACATCTATACCTTCACCATAGTACGAGTTATTAAAGAAGGTGAGTGTCTAACAAATGCTGAGGTGTTGAAAGGATTAAATTTAATAATTAATTTTATTCAAATACTCAGACATCCATAGGGAAATCTGATATATATAGCAATGTATGTATATATTACATACATGTTCATGTTTGGATTTCACAGATATTGAAATATATGTCAAAGACTTGTACGTATATGGCAAAAAAAAATTTAAATAGTACAAAAAATTGCAATTTATATATATATATATATATATATATATATATATATATATATATATATATATATATATATATATAAACATAAAAAATAATAAATATAAAAAATAATCTTTTAATCCAAATCTTCCTTGTTTTTTGTTTTGTTTTTTTCTTTTCAGGGACCGATAAGAACGTGCTGAATGATCCTCGAGACTTTTACATTCACATTGCCTGCAAAGACAAGCTTGGGTTGAAGGAAGGCAAGGACTATCTCATCATGGGTCCTGAGCCAAAGAAAATACAAGACAGGTGAGGATCTTATCTGACCTACATGACCAAAACACCTCTGACCATCATACCCTATGTGTCCTTATTGAGTGTTCTATTCCAGATTTATTCCACTTTTACCTGTAGCTTATTTTGGGGTGTGACTGTGTGGATTAAATGTATGGTATGGTAGTGCAAATAACAGTATTGTACATCAGGTACGACAAAGAGATACTGTGGAACAGCAGCCATAGTGTGTGTAACATTTACAGATGATGTAATGACTGACAGTTCTGAAAGTGCAGCACTTATAGATATGAAGCAGGGAATATATTTCTGATGAGTTGTTAATGATGCTGATTGCCTGGGGAAAGAAACTGTTCCTGTGTCTGGCAGTTTTGGGAAACAGAGTTCTGTAGCACCTGCCAGAAGGGAGGAGCTGAAAGAGGTTGTGTCCAGGGTGCAGAGGGACAGTAGTGATTTTTCCTGCCCAGAGAGTTGGCAGGGGACCACCAATGATTTTTTCTGCTGTTTTAACTGTTTGCTGTTCCCTTTCAGGAACTCGAGCTGCGTCGAAACGCTTTGGGAATGCGCCTGAGTGTTCATGCTCTGAATAACGTGTGTAATCAGTCAAAAATTTACGCTGGCCATCACCGATGAGGTGACGTCATGACCAGGAGTATAAAACGCATATGAGAGAAGCCAGCGGCAGCTTCTGTGTTTTCAGAAAGCGCTCTTTGTGTTTGTGTGACATTGTGACACAAAAAAGCAGAGAAATAATGAAAGTAGGTTGGAAAAATTAAGCACAGTTTTCGGCCGTGCGTTCCTCCCTGCCCCCGCTATATTACGGCGGGGGATTCGCACAGCTTGTGTGTTGCTTGCTTGGGTGCGGAGCATGCGAGATCGGTTCTCGAAGAGGGAGCTGAGTGTGTTCACTGTGCTCACATGTCTTTGCGCTCGCTCCGCGCTCGCTCGGCTCTTTTCAACGAAATGGGTGCTCTAACTCCTTCCGGGTCTGGTCCCGCTCTCGCTGAGGCAGAGCGGCGTGCCAGATCCTGGGGTTCACAGATGGACCTTGCAGAGGGTTTCGAGACGGGTGTTTCCCTATCTCCAGCCTCACCTGCTCTGTCTAGCACTCGCTCGCAGGATTCGGAAGCACGCCTTTCGGCGGATTCTTCCCTCTGCCGCGAGTGCATGCGGCTCCGCCTTTCTTCCTCCGAGAAGGGGGGGCGGGGCCGCGCGCTGCGATACGGAAGCCGAGGAGCTTACGGAGGTTGTGGCGCATGCCGTTGCCAAGTTATAACTTTGGCCGGCTCATAAGCAGGAAGTGCTTTCATCCAGTAAATTAGATGAGCGCTTTCTGACACCCGTGTCACAACCTCCCTGCAGGGGTCTTCCATTTATTCCCCATCTACACACCGAGGTGTCTAGGTCGTGGGTTAAACCTTACTCGGCCAGCCCCTTCACCCCCACTTCAACTGTGTATTCCCACATATTTGGGCGGAAAGAATATGGTTATGAGGCTATGCCTCAGGTTGAAGAGACACTTGCCACCTATCTCTCTCCCGGAGTCGTCTCTTCCCTAAAGACCCTGACGTTGCCCACAAAGCAGCACTTCTGCGCTCGTGGGTAAAGCCTACAGGACAATGATCCCAAGCATACCTCCAAGTCCAATAGAGCATGGTTGCAGATTAAAGGCTGGAACATTTTGAAGTGGCCATCGCAGTCACCAGACTTAAATCCGATTGAGAACCTCTGGTGGGACTTAAAGAAAACAGTTGCAGTGCGCAAGCCTAAGAATGTGACTGAACTAGAGGCTTTTGCCCATGATGAATGGGCGAAGATACCCGTAGATCGCTGCAAGACACTTGTGTCAAGCTATGCTTCACGTTTAAAAGCTGTTATAACTGTAAAAGGATGTTGTACTAAGTACTAAGATTGAATGTCACTTGGGGGTTGAATAAAACTGATAATGATGTGAGCTCAGAAAAGACATTTGTAGTTATTTCATTATAAATGTTATGTTATATTTGTCTGACCTACACGTGCCTCTTTGATTTAATTGTAAGCAGGATGACTGAATGATCATAATCAATGTCAAACCGACCAAAAGAATCAATTTCAGTGGGGTTGAATAATTTTGAACACAACTGTATGCTTCAGCAGGTCGGGCTGCTTCTTCCCTGCACATCATGGCGGTGTTGCAGGCATATCAGGCTGACCTGCTGCGTGAATTGGATGTGGGGGGTGCCGTGGATGGCCAGTTTGATGAGCTGCGCCGTACGGCAGATCTGGCTCTTAGAGCCACATAGGAGACCGCTAGGGCCATTGGCCAGTCTATGGCTGCCCTGGTGTCTACAGAAAGGCACCTGTACATCCGTACATTCGGTGGTTGAGAGGTTTCAGGAAAATAGGAAACAAGTGGCGGCGTTCCAGCGTTACCTCCCACGCCACTCACAGGGGGCTGCTCGGCAGGCTCAGCCCCAGCCGCAGCCCTCCGTCTCCCATCAGGAGGTTCAGAAACGTTAACCCTGCCACCCTCGGTGCTTCAGGGCGCGGCCAGCTCCAGCGAGCTCTCTCCTTGGTCTCCACCTGGCATCGCTGTGGTCCGGGAGATCTCGATTCCCCTAAAACCGTCTCTGGGCACGGCCCTGGCTCTGGGCGTTCCGGAGGTCAGTCTCAAAATGCTGATACCCTTGAGCCATTTTTGGGAGCTTGGAAAGCTCTCCCAGATGTGTCTCGATGGGTCCTGCGTACTGTAGAGCGGGGTTACTCGGTTCAGTTCGGGTCTCCTCCACCCCATTTTCATGGGGTTCTTCCCACTCTGGTGGGATGACAGCAGGCTCTGGTCATGGAACAGGTAGTAGATACTCTCCTGAGGAAGGGGGCCATCGAGGTGGTCCCTCCATCAGAACGGGAGTCCGGGTTCTACAGCCGGTACTTCATAGTTCCCAAGAAGGACGGTGGGTTGCGTCCTATTTTAGATCTACGTCAGCTGAACCGCTCTCTCATGCGACTCAGGTTCAAGATGCTGACCCTCAAGCAGGTCGTGCTTCAAATCAGATCCGAGGACTGGTTTGTCACGGTGGATCTAAGAGACGCGTACTTTCATGTGTCCGTCCGACCTTCTCACAGGAGGTTCCTGAGGTTCGCTTTCGGGGCCGAAGCTTACCAGTTTCGGGTTCTTCCATTTGGCCTTGCCCTTTCACCCCGTACCTTCACGAAATGTGTGGATGCGGCTCTGGTTCCCCTGAGGTCTCCGCATCCTCAACTACATCGACGATTGGTTGAGCAGCTGGTGGTCCGGCATCGAGATGTCATTCTTGCCCACATGAAGGCTTTGGGGTTTCGGCTAAACGCCGGGAAGAGTGTGCTATCTCCTTTGTCATATGGGATTCGACTACTTTGCGTGCGCAGCTTTCTCCTGCCCGCGTTGTGGCCATCCTTGTGGCCGTCGGGAAGGTCAGAGAAGGGCAGCCTCTCACTGTCAAGCAGTTCCAGAAACTGCTAGGGCTTATGGCAGCTGCGTCCAGTGTGATTCCACTTGGCCTGCTGTACATGAGGCCCCTTTAGTGGTGGCTCAAGACCCGCGGGTTCTCACGGAGGGGCAATCCGCTCCGTACCATCAAGGTCACGTGGCGATGCCTACATGCCTTAGATGTTTGGAAAGATCCCCGGTTCCTATCTCTAGGCCCTGTGCTGGGAGTCCCCGGTCGTCGCTTAATGCTAATGACGGATGCGTCTCTCACGGGGTGGGGAGCGGTCATGAGTGATCGCTCTGCCAGAGGTCTGTGGGAGGGGCCCCATCTACTGTGGCACATCAATTGCCTAGAGATGCTGGCTGTGCTCCTAACTTTGAAGCATTTCCTCTCAGACCTCAGAGGTCACCACGTGTTGGTCCGTACGGACAACACTTAAGTGGTCTCTTACATCAACCATCAAGGAGGTCTGCGCTCACGCCCCCTGTGCAGACTGGCGCACCAGGTCCTCCTTTGGGCCCAGGGGAAACTCCTCTCTGTGAGGGCCGTTTACATCCCAGGCCGGTTGAACGAGGCAGCAGACGCCCTGTCGAAAAATTCGGAAGAGCCCAGGTGGATCTGTTTGCGTCTCGAGAGACGTTGTACTGTCCCCTCTGGTTCTCCCTTACGCCTCCAGACCCTCTGGGGGCCATGGTTCGCGGACTTGGTGGCTCTCCTCGAGCACCCTCCGTGGGTGATTCCTCTGAGGAGGGACCTCCTTTCTCAGCTAGGGGGTGCCATATTTCACCCCCGCCCGGAGCTGTGGAGGCTGTGGCTGTGGCCCCTGAGGGGGCACAGCTCCGAGGTTCTGATCTCTCCACCGCGGTGGTAGAGACCATTCTCCACTCCAGAGCTCCCTCCACTAGGAGGTTGTATGCCGCCAGGTGGCGTCTGTTCTGCTCGTGGTGTGAGCACCGCCGGCTGGATCCAGTCCACTGCCCAGTTGGTTCAATGCTAGATTTTCTCCAGGGACAGTTCGCCAAGGGGTTGGCTCCGTCCACCCTAAAAGTCTACGTGTTTGCCATTTTGACCAATCATGCCCCTGTAGCGGGCAATCTCTGGGCAGAGACCCCTTTGTGACGCGTTTTCTCCGCGGCACCCGGAGGCTGAGGCCCCCGGTACGGCCTAGAGTGCCTGGGTGGGACCTGGCCATCGTCTTGGGGGCCCTTTCTGAGCCCCCCTTCGAGCCTCTAGCCGAGGCATCTTGGAGGCAACTTTCTATCAAAACCGCGTTCTTGTTGGCCATCTGCTCTATAAAAAGGGTGGGGGATCTATGGCCCCCTCCTTCCTGGAGTTTACCCCAGGTATGGCTGGTGCCCTCCTTTACCCCCGTACGGGTTACATCCCCAAGGTGCCCTCGGTCGTCCCACGGCCCGTTAGGCTGCAGGCATTCTATCCTCCTCCATTCCAGGCCCCAGACCAGGAGAAGCTTAACCGGCTCTGCCCGGTGCGTCCTCTGGACACTTACGTTCGCAGGACGGGTCCTTGGAGAAGGTCCCATCAGCTGTTTGTCTGCTATGGCCCTCCCAAGAGAGGCTTGCCTGCTAAAAAGCAGACTCTGAGCAGGTGGATCGTTGACGCTATCACATCATCCTAGTCCTCTGGTCGCCCCGCTCCCTTCGGGGTCAGAGCTCACTCCACCCGGAGTGTGGCTGCCTCTAAGTCTTGGTCCTCTGGAGTTCCCCTCCAAGAAATATGTGACGCTGCGGGTTGGTCCGCCCCACTGACCTTTGTGCGGTTCTATAACCTGGACCGCACTGCCACTCCTGGCCACTCGGTCCTCCTCTAGCTGTGGCCACATAAACACTGGGCAGGGACTGATCGGTCTGGCGTGATTGGACACTCCTTCCCAAAGCGTTTCGACGCAGCTCAAGTTCCTGAAAGGGAACTTCTCTAGGTTAAGTATGTAACCCTAGTTCCCTCAGGACTGCACCATAGCACCAGTTGCTTCACCTCCTGCTGTAATTACACTGTAATTACACATTCCTTTGGCCTTTGTGTGTAATTACATAGTTTAACAATGTTTGATCTTTTTTTTTTTTTTTATTGAATAGGTCTAATAGGTTTGATATTTTATGTTGAAAATTTAATGTTGAAAATATATAATAAATACATCATCATTATCATCATTTATATAATGTGTCTTTTGAACATGCCAGGCCAAGCTGCGCACAGATTTCTCTGTTTGTATGCATGATTCCCATGCAGTGAAAAAAAATTATTTGTTATTCTGATTCTTGATTCTGTCATTTATGTTCAACAAAATAATTTGTTCAGATTCAGTCTGTAAGTTACGTCATTGCAGTCTAGTTTGAGAATAATAGTCACTAAAAAGAGTTTATTTTGTTCACAAACAAAAGATAATGGTTCTGTAATTATTTAAAATTTTCTGAATATTGCAAGTGTTCATTTCCTTTTTTGTCTCGTCAGTTGGCACTACACGATCAGAACGAGCAGTTGGTTGGAGTACTGGCCCACGCAGGAGGAGAGTCAAGATAACAAGAACAATGATGGGCTTAGATACATCGGACTGAGCAGCTTAAGCAACCTCCTGGAAAATGAGGGATGCACCACTTAAACTTCTCAATGTGAAAATACAGCTCATATCACGGCTTATATACCGCTGGCCACTGGCTACAGCTTTATTCTACATCTGTTTTTTTTATAAAATTATCTGATTTGATCATGAAAGAATGAAGTCAAATTCTGTGATGAAGCAGACATCAACTTTGATCATCAAATCAACCAAAAGATGCACTAAAAACAGAAATGAATGAGATGATAAATACATGCATAAATAAAGTTCAAGCAATGAATTCAGGAAGTTCTGTGTGGATTTTTTTTTTTTTTTTTAGTATTTTTTAGTATTCATAACTGGAAAAAATGAGTAAACTTTAAATTTTACTGGTTGAAATCAGAATGTATGTTCAATAAACACACTTTATTCAAAAGTGGTTTGGTCTAGGAGAGAAGACTATGGAGGAGTTCTGTGTAATCCAGGACAGTTTAAAAAAAGCTTTCTGGGTGATAGATTCATCAGGAACCCTGTTAAAGATTTTAAAATATAAAATAGTTTTGTTTAAATGGACCCCTTTTTTATATTCACATACACACACTTTGGTCAATATAAGAAAAGTCATAATTAAAATAATTACTTTCATATATTTCTTTATTTCTTATTTCTGTTGATGCCTTTACTTTAGATCTGCATTCCACTTTATATCAACTACTGCAGCATTAAAAAATAAAAACAACAGAACTTAAAATGACTCAATGATTTAATTGTGTAAAGTAAATAAATTAATGCTGTTCTTTTTTATCGACCAAAACATGTTTTAATAAATTTTTACTTTATTTATTACATTTATTTTATAAAAAGCCATTTTTCATCCTCCATGAATCTCATGTTCGTTTTTGTAAGATAGAAATCATTTACATGGCAATATTGATGCAGACCAGGAGGCAGCAGTAGGAAAAAAACGTTTCATTTAAAAAATAGGCAGTAAGAAGAGTCTCATTATCTATCTAACAAATCTCTCTCTCTCTCTCTCTCTCTCTCTCTATGAATGTATATTGAGCTCTTTTGAATCTGCTGAGGTTTTAGAAAGATGCATTATTGCACTATTTAATATACTCTTTTCTTTTCTTTGTATTTATTTATTTTTTTTTACACATGTTAAAATTAAATGTTATATTTATACATTCAAATTACATAGATAAAAGGTTAGAGTAAGAAAAATAAAAATGGGGAAAGATAGCAAGCAAGTGACTTATACCGAATTGTATAAGTAAAGCACTGGCAGAGCGACGTCCTCTAAGGAAACCAGTGGTGGAGCAACGTCCTCAGTAGAAACCAGCAGCGGAGTGATGCCCTCTGTGGAGACCAGTGACAGAGCAATGTCTTCTGCAGAGATTACAGTGTCAGCAAAATCCAGGAGCCATATCATCAGCAGAGCCCAGGGTCAGAGAAAAGCCCAGGGGTGGAGCTATATCAACAGCAAAGCTTGTTGGTGGAGCGATAAATTCAGCAATGCTCAGGAGTGCAGTATTGATCTCAACACGGCAAGGAACTCTGAAGCTGAGGTGGAGCGACTCTCTCTGCAGAGACCAGGGGAATAGCACCACTCTCTACAGAGACCAGGGGAAGAGTGACACCCTCTGCAGAGATCAAGACTTCAGTGAAACCTGGGGATGGAGTAACGTCCTCGGTTGGCCTTGAATGTAGAGCTCTGAGGCAGAGTTAAGTCTGGGGGTGGAGCAAAGGCCTCAGCAAAGCTCAGAGGCTGAGCAATGTCTTCAGTGGGGTTTGGATGCAGAGTGAAGCATCTTTGCCTGGGCATGAAAGTAAAGCTACATCTTCATCGGGGCTCAGGAGTGAAGCAACTATTTTTGTCAGGGCTCTGAGACTGGGCAGCACCCTTGATGGGGAACGAATAGTGGGCAATTCTTCCTGGCCGAACGGTGAAAGACCACAAAATCAATTATTTTCCTATGAAGAGAACTGGTGTGGGTAGTTGGCGAAGGCGAGCTTACACTGTTGTAGGAACAGCTTGTAAGGAGGTTGTTCCCAAAATCTCGCAATACGTGGCCCCGGTCATCCCCTCCTTAATACAGTGCAGTTTCCCTGTCCAATGTGCAGAAAAACACCCCCATGCTTCACAGTAGGGATGGTGTTCTTGGGATGGTACTCATCATTCTTCTTCCTCCAAACACGTTTAGTGGAATTATGACCCAAAAGTTCTATTTTGGTCTCATCTGACCACATTACTTTCTCCCATGACTCTTCTGGATCATGCAAATGGATATTGGCAAACTTAAGACGTGCCTGGACATGTGCTGGTTTAAGCAGGGGAACCGTCCATGCCATGCATGATTTTAAACCATGACGTCTTAGTGTATTACCAACAGTAACCTTGGAAACGGTGGTCCCAGCTCTTTTCAGGTCATTGACCAGCTCCTCCCAGTTCTGGGCTGATTTCTCACCTTCCTTAGGATCATTGAGACCCCACGAGGTGAGATCTTGCATGGAGCCCCAGTCCGAGGGAGATTGCCAGTCATGTTTAGCTTCTTTCATTTTCTAATGATTGCTCCAACAGTGGACCTTTTTTCACCAAGCTGCTTGGCAATTTCCCCATAGCCCTTTCCAGCCTTGTGGAGGTGTACAATTTTGTCTCTAGTGTCTTTGGACAGCTCTTTGGTCTTGGCCATGTTAGTAGTTGGATTCTTACTGATTGTATGGGGTGGACAGGTGTCTTTATGCAGCTAACGACCTCAAACAGGTGCATCTAATTTAGGATAATAAATGTAGGGGAGGTGGACATTTTAAAGGCAGACTAACAGGTCTTTGAAGGTCAGAATTCTAGCTGATAGGCAGGTGTTCAAATTCTTATTTGCAGCTGTATCATACAAATAAATTGTTTAAAAATCATATATTGTGATTTCTGGATTTTTTGTTTTTTTAGATTATGTCTCTCACAGTGGACATGCACCTACGATGACAATTTCAGACCCCTCCACGATTTCTAAATGGGAGAACTTGCGAAATAGCAGGGTGTTCAAATACTTATTTTCTTCACTGTATGTATGTATGTATATATATATATATATATATATATATATATATATATATATATATATATATATATATATATAAATGGTAATCCAACCAGGGTAGAAAACAGGAAAAAATAGCAGGCAGGCGGGAATATCTCAGGGCAAAATCGAGGAGCTGGTGAGATAATCTGGCACTAGGGTGAATGTAGTTTCGGTGTCCTTACATATCTGGCAGCGCAGTGCAAGGGCTCATTGCAATGCTGAGTGTGCTGTGAAAGGTCCTGACAGAACATATTGACTGTGCTTATGTTATATAACATAATGTCTCTAGGTTACGTATGTAACCCTAGTGTCCTGAAGGAACTAGACGTGTTGAAGCGCTTTGGGAACACGCTCTGAAATAATGTTTTTATTTAGTCAAAAATTGGACGCTGGCTGTCACCGGCAGGGTGACGTCACGACCAGGAAGTATGCACTGTGTGTATGTGTTGAATTGTCTGTCGATTGTTAAAAAAATAATTTCCTTGGGTTTGCAAATGAACCTTGCAGAGGGTTTCGAGACAGGCTTGCTTTTCAGGGGTTTCTTTCCCCTGCGATGAGAGTATTAGCTCCGCCTCTTTTCCTGTGAGGAGGAGGGGGGGCACGCTTTGCAAGCTAGGCTCGAGGAACTACGGAGCTCACAACTAGAGATGTGGCTGCGCCCATTCTGCGCACTTACAGCACAGATTCTCTGTACATTCTGTGCATGGTCTGCGCATATAAATACATACATTTTTTTTACGTAAAATTAATAAAAAAAATAAAATAATAATAATGATGCTGACACTCAAGCAGGTCGTATTTCAAATCAGGTCCGAGGACTAATTTGTCGCAGTAGATCTAAAGGATGCGTATTTTCCTATATCCATCCTTTCATCTTTTATCTCAAGCCGTCAAGAGTCAAGAAGCATTTGTTGTCATTTCAACCATATATAGCTGACGCAGTACACAGTGAAATGAAACAGCGTTCCTCCAGAACCCTGGTGCTATATTTAACAACATAGAGCTACATCCCAGAAAACACAGATCTTAGAACTAGTAAGTGTCCTTGCCACAGAATGTGCATCATGTGCAACCTGGTACAAACAGTGCAAATGACAGCACAAGACAGTGCAAGACAATACAGGACAGGACAGTGTAAGACAAATACACAACACAAAATAGCACCGCCAGTAAACCTGTTGTATATTACACACTGTGGTGTGTACAAGAATACAGAGTATGGGAGTGAACATTGTAAATAAACAAAAATGTAAACAAAATGTTGTGCAAAAGAGCAATAGCAGCAGTCAAAAAAATTTGCAAAAACAGCATGTAAACAGTTTGTAGTCACTGAGGTGATGTAATATGAGTGGTGCTGAAAACATTGATGTGTGAAGTGAGCACGAGTGTGTGTTGAGTCTGGGTTGTATAGATTATTCACACAGTTGAGTGAGTGTGTGCATGTGAGTTTCAGTGCAGTTCTGTGTTGAGAAGCATGATAGCTTGAGAGACGAAACTGTTAACCAGTCTGGATGTGACGGCTTGAATGCTTCAGAACTGCTTCCCTGTTGGTAGGAGGGTTAAGTGTGTGTGACGGGTGTGTGTGGTCATCCACAATGCTGTTGGCTTTGCGCATGCAGCGTGTGGTGCAAATGTCCATGATGAGACGTCAGGGCATTAGCTCGATCAGAGCCGTTAGCGGTCCGGCATTGAGATGTCGTTCACGCTCACATAAAGGTTTTGGGCTTTCGGCTGAACGCCGTGAAGAGTGTGCTTTCTCCATTACAAAGAACCACCTATCTCTGCGTAATATGGGATTAGACTTCTTTGCGCACACATCTTTCCCCTGCCATCATGGCCATCAGGAGGGTCAGAGAAGGACAGCCTCTCACTGTCAAGCAGTTCCAGTAACTGCTAGGACTCATAGCAGCTGCACCCAGTGTTATCCGACTTGGCCTTCTGTACATGAGTCCCCTTCAGTGGTGGCTCAGGACCCATGGGTTCTCACTGAAGGGCTATGCCCTCCATGTGATCAAGGTCATGCAGCCATGCCTACGTGCCTTAGATGTTTGGAGAGCTCCCAGGTTCCTGTCTCAGGGCCCCGTGTTGGGAGTTCCTGTCATCGCATCATGCTAATATTGGATGCCCCTTATGGGGTGGGGAGCAGCCATGAGTGGTCGCTCCACCCAAGGTCTATGGGAAGGGCCCCATCTACTTTGGCACATCAATTGCCTAGAGATGCTGGCTGTGCTTCTAGCATTAAAGCAATTTCTCCTGGACCTCAGAGATCATCACGTGCTGATCCGTATGGACAACACCTCAGTGGTTTCTTAAATCAACCATCATGGAGGTCTGCACTCACGCCCCCTGTACAGGCTGGAATGCCAGATCCTCCTGTGGGCCCAGGGGGACGCTCCTCTGAGTGAGAGCAGCACACATCCCGGATCGGTTGAACAAAGCAGCAGATACCCTGTCGAGGCAGAGGTTGAGACACGTGGAATAGTGGTTCCACCCTCTCATGGTGGAGCAGATTTGGAAGAGATTTGGCAAAGCCCAGGGGGATCTGTTCGTGTCTCAGGAGAGTCGCACTGTCCCCTCTGGGGACGCTGCTTCCAGGAGTTCTGGAAAGAGTTTGCCAGGATTGAGTTTGTCTCCTCCTGGTGGCTCCAAGGTGGCTGTGGACCCTGAGGGGGCATAGCTTCAAGGTTCTGGCCCAACCGAGGTGATAGGAACAGTGGTCCCTGGAACCTCAGAAGCGAGAGAGAGAGAGAGAGGTGAGAGAGAAGAGGGGTGACAGAAAGAGGATATAGTTGTGTGTATTATGTGTCTTTATTGTTGTAGGAAAGTTAAGGACACTGTGCAGTTGGGGACTCCGGCTAGTGAACATGTGAGGGTGAGTAGACGACAACAAACAAATATCCCAATTCACCGAACACTCTATATCCATGATCCCTCCAGATCTGCTCCTTTACCTAAGAAAAATCTACTGATTTAAGACTTGACTAATTAATTATGTTTTTAGCCTTGACTTGAATATTGAGACTGTGTCTGATCCCCAAACACTGATTGGAAGGCTGTTCCATAACTGTGGGGCTTTATAAAAGAAAGATCTGCCCCATGCTCTAGTCTTCATTATTTGAGGTACCAACAAATAGCCTGCACATTTTGATCTATGTAGGCATGGTGGATCATATTGGTACAGAGGTTCACTCAGATACTGCGTCACGCGATGTAACAAAAGCATGAACTAGATTTTCTGCATCCTGTAACAACATCATATTTCTAAGGTGAAAGAAGGAGATCCTGGTAATATTATTCCCATGAGCCTCAATGGAAAGACTATGGTCAATAATCACACCAAGGTCTGCTGTACAAACTGAGATAGAAACACCATCCAGAGATGCTATGTAATCGTAAAGCATCCACTGTCTAATTTCCTTTACACACTCTTCAAATTTTTCAAGCTGATTTCTTTCATGCTGAAATATACAGCTGTGTATCATAAGCATATCAATGGAAGCAAATACCATGTTTATGTATAATTTCACCCAGAAGCAGCATACAGTTGTGTTCAAAATTATTCAACCCCCAATGCTGTAAATGGTTTTAGGGAATTTAGTGTACATTTGTAATTGTATTCAGAATGAAATCCTACAAGGACTTCTTAAAGAACCATATGCAACTAAAATGACATCAATTAAGAACACCAAACCTTACCTCAGAGAGTGTGGAGAACTCAACATTTACATCAACAAACTGATAGCGATCAGTCAAATAAGACCTAAACCAGGAGAGACCTGTTCTCTTTTTACCAACAAAATTCTGGCAAGTCTGGCAAGCAGGATAGTATGATCAATTGTGTCAAAAGCTGCACTATGATTGAGAAAAACTAGTAAAGAGACAAAACCCGGACAAAACCAGGTCATTTAACACCTTAACTAGTGCTGACTCTGTGCAATGAAGAGGCCTAAATCCTGACTCATACATTTCAAAAATGTTATTCCTGAAAGGATGTGAGCATAACTGCTGTGCTACAACCATTTCTAAAATCTTGCAGATAAAGGGAAGGTTTGATATTGGCCTATAGTTGGACAGCTGACAAGGGTCAAGGTCAGGTTTCTTAATTAGGGGTTGATAACTGCCAGTTTGAAGGATTTAGGAACATAACCAATGCTAATGGAAGAGTTTATCCATTTTAAAACAGGTTCAATTACCTTCTGAATTATCTGTTTGAAGAAACTTGTAGGCGAGGAATTGAGAATGCAGGTTGATGATTTCAATGAGGAAATAAATCAAATTGAGTCATTCTCTTGAATGGGGTAAAACTTTGTAAGGATTTCTTAGAATTACACTGCTGTCTACAGGGTTATTTATAAAATCATTTGGATTTTTATTTATTGTCTGGATTTTTTGCCTCTTTCGTGATCGGCATATATGATTTGGCGCATGTTTTACGCTGGATGCCCTTCCTAATGCAACCCCTTCCCATTTACCCAGGCTTGGTACCGGCACTAAGAGTGCACTGGCTTGTACAACCATAATGGCTGGGTTTGAAATTTTGCATATCCCAACTCGTCTGGAAGCTGGGATCAGAGCACAGAGTCAGCCATGGTACGGCGCCCCTGGAGCTGATAGGGCTAAGTGCCTTGCTCAAGGGCTCAACAGTGGCAGCCTTAACACCTGACCTTATGATCAGTAACCCAGAGCCTTACCCACTTGACCACCACTGCCCTGGATGAAAGAGGAGAAGGAGAGGAGGAAGACGACTACAGCGACGGCAGGGAAAGGAGAAGTGGAGGAGAGTGGGGGTTAGGGTGGGTACTTTAAATGTTGGTACTTTGACTGTTAAAGGGAGAGAGGTAGCTGATATGATGGAGAGGAGAAAGGTGTGTTCCTGAACACTAATAATGTTGTGTGTTCAGGAGACCAAGAGGAAAGGGAGTAAGGCAAGGAACATTAGAGGTGGGTTTGGAGGTGAAGAAGAAGAGGAGAAGTGAAGAGGTGCTGGATGATTGGGCAACTGCTGCAGAAGTGATAAGGGAGACGGCTAAAAAGGTACTTAGTGTTACATCTGGAAATAGAAAGGAAGACAAAGAGATATGGTGGTGGAATAAGTAAGTGCAGGAAAGCATAAGGAGAAAGAGGTTGGCAAAACAGAACTGGGATCTACAGAGTGATGAGAAAAGTAGACAGAAGTATAAGGAGCTGCGGCAGAGGGTGAAGAGGGATGTAGGCATATGAGGAGCTGTATGAGAAGTTGGACACTAAGGAAAGAGAAAAGGATTTGTACTGATTGTCCAGGCAGAGAGACCACGCTGGGATAAATGTGCTGCAAGTTAGAGCAATAAAGGATGGAGTTGGAAAAATGTTTTGACTACTGAGGAGAGTGTGTTGAAGATGGAGGGAGTATTTTGAGCAGCTAATAAAACTTGTGTTAAACGCATGTTTTAACGCTGGATGCCCTTCCTAACGCAACCCTCCCCAATTTATCTGGGCTTGGGACCGGCACTGAAAGTGGCTGGGGTTGGTTCCCTGACCGGGGATCGAACCCGTGCCGCAGATAATGAACGAGGAAAATAAGAGAGAGAGAACTTTGGGTGGTGTGGATTTGGTGAAGCAGGAAGTGGATAGGATTAGTAAGGAGGAAGTGAGAGCAGCAATTAAGAGAATGAAGAGTGGAAAGTTGGTTGGACCAGATGACATACCGGTTGAAGCATGATGTTTAGGTGAGATGGCAGTGAAAGATTGTTTAACAGGATTTTGGAAGGTGTGAGGATGCCTGATGAATGGAGAAGGAGTGTGCTGGTACAGATCTTTAAGAACAAGGGAGATGTGCAGACCTGCAGTAACTACAGTGGAATTAAGTTGATCAGTCACACCATGAAGTTATGGGAAAGAGTAGTGGAAGCCAGGCTGAGAGAAGAGATGACCATCTGTGAGCAACAGTATGGTTTTATGCCTAGGAAGAGCACCAGAGATTCATTATTTGCTTTAAGAATGTTGATGGAGAAGTATAGAAAAGGTCAAAAGGAGATGCAATGTGTGTTTGTGGATTTGGAGAAAGCGTACAACAGGGTGCCAAGAGAAGAGTTGTGGTATTGTATGAGGAAGTCAGGTGTGTCAGAGAAGTATGTGAGGGTGATGCAGGACATGTATGAGGACAGTGTGGCAGCAGTGAAGTGTGCAGTACGAACGACAGGCTGGTTCAAGGTGGAGGTTGGACTGCATCAAGGATTGGCTCTGAGCCCTTTCCTGTTTGCAGTGGTAATTTAGAGGTTGACGGATGAGATCAGACAGAAGTCTCTATGGACTATGATGTTTGCGGATGATATTGTTATTTGTGGTGAGAGTAGGGAGCAGGTTGAGAAGAGCCTGGAGAGGTGGAGGTATGTGCTGGAGAGAAGGGTGTGGAATTTTTTGATTGACATCATAACAGTCAGCATATATCTGTTAATTAATGTATATTTATTCTATGTACCTGAAGTAATGAATAATTAATGTTTAATCACCTTTAGAGTATAAGATTTAATTAGCTTGCCTGCTTATCAGGTCAAGACCTTAAACCTAGCTTAAACTAGCTTATTTAGCTTGCTTAAAATAACCACAACAGGAGACCAGTTAGAAAAGACCACCATGTTTATTCATTAGACCCAGAAAAGCTTATGTGGGTACAGGCACTCAGAGGGAAACACTCACAGATAGGGAGATAAGAGCCAGAAGGCTCAAGAAACCTGTAAGGAAAAGGAGTTTCAAAGGGAAGGTCAACAGAAGGTATTTGGTCAGGCTCAATCATGATGACACTGGCAGGTGAAGAAGGCGCAGGGGAAGGACTGTGAGGAGAAGTAGGAGAATAGGATGGAGAGCCAGATGGATAAGGAGTTGGAGGACGAGGCGGAGTGTCAGGCGCAGTATCAGTGTCAGAATCATCATGAGTAGAACCAGCAGGAAGAATCACCACAGGGTCAGTCTGAGTGCCCACATCCATGGTAGAAGGAGTGTGAAGTGTGAAGTGTGAGAAGCAGAGGAAGTATCAGGACGAAAAGGGTCATCAATAGGATTGACCAAATAATTGCCCAGATCATCAAGCAGGCGACCAATCTGGAAGTGGCGGTAGGAAATAGAAGGGACCCTAGGGTAGGGGCTTCCAACGTAAGGTTTGCCCTTGGTAACCTTATAACGAGCTACAACACAAGAAAGAGAGCACAGGGCAAGGGTCAATGGATAGCCTGGTGGCAAATAAGTAGGAAGGAACCAGTACAACACAGTAGGTGTTGAACTAGCGCACAGCCAAGCATGAAGGGCAAAACAGCAGTATAATCAAGTATAATCATAATATTAGCAAAAGTGCATAAGAGCATAAGGATAGAAGGTTTAAGGAAATATATAACCATAGAAATAAGAATAAAATGAGAAGAGACTTACGCATAATCGAGGAAGAAGAAAATAAGAAATAATCCAAGTGAGTTGAAGAGCAAAACCAAAATGAAGTGGCTACAACGAAAGCTGAGACCAGAATGAGGGAGACAAAGTGAGTTTTAAAAATAAAGCCCTCAAAAGGCCGGAAATAATGGGAAATAAGTAAGAGAAATCACGTGGGGGAAATGACGACAGGAAAGGGAAGAACCAGGGAGAACCAGAAATAATGGGATTTGAAATAGACCACGTGATGACTAGTAATTAGTGGGAAGGGCCTAAAAACCGAGCAGTAGGGACATAATGGGATTTGACCCAAAATTATGTAAATCAAGGAAGGAGGCGCCTAAAGGCGCCTGCACATAAATAAGAGACGAGCTCAGCAGTCTAGGCACTTGTTCGTTGGTGTGCAGTTCGTGCTACAGCAGGAGCAACTTCGAGACCGGTCTGAAGACTTCTATCACAGGATTTTAGTTGTTACTTTCATTTTTGGGTGAGCTCCACTTTGTGGAAACTACCTAAGTCTTTTTGGTGGAAATCACCTTAGGTGATTTTACCCATTGGGGTTTTTGGGACTTTCCTTTTTGAAGCGCTTGCAAGCATCTATTATTCTGTGAAGAGGTTTTTGTTTGGTGATTGATCTTCTCCGCAGAGAAAAGAAATAAACTTGTATTTGCTGTCCTTCTCATCCAAGCCTCTGGGCCTTTTTATTGGGAGTCCTAACCGAGTTTTGTGGAAGCTAATTGGTAATAAAGGGAACTTGGAGCACTCCTGAGGTGTTTGGTCTCAGAGGGGATTCTGAGATCCGACATTTTATTGGTGCGAAACCGGGAGCTTCTCAAGGGATCGAACCAGGTAGCCTGAAAGCCTGATCCAGGGACCACTTACCCAGCAGTATACAGAAGCCGGCCCTAAAACAGATCAAGGTAAGCAGACACCTTTTTGAAATATAAAGTCTGTGTGATTTGATATATCTGTGGCCTGCTGTGGTGGGGTGGCCCCGGAGAAGGGTGGACGGCACCTGACCCAAAGCCAAGAACCTAAGTAGGGGAAGAAGGCTTGGATTGTGAAAAACAGCAAAGGGTAATTAACTAAAGACAAGGTATAAAAATACTGACGGTGAAACAGTCAGGGCTGACGGTATAGTCAGGCACTGCGGTGTAGCAGTGGGTATAAAGAATACCAGCGGTGAAACAGCTGGGGCTGACGGTATAGTCAGGTACTGCATAGAAGCAGTGGTTTGGATTACTGGTGGTGAAACAGCCAGGGGCTGCACGGAAGCAGTGGTTGGGGGGCCCCCGGTGTAATAATAAAGTGTTTGTTGAATAATATGTGATTGAGCTCAATGTGATACTGATATTAATGTGTTAATGTGATACGAAAATTCAAATGTGGTATTAATGTGTGGATGAATGCGGGTAAGCTGTGTGGTGTTTGAAAGAAGTCAGGAAAAACAAAGTGGCGGGGCAGGAGAGAGTGCTAGAAATAGAGACAAGGGGAATTAGGACACATTTCTTTGACGAGAGGACTTATAAAGATATTAACGGAAGAGAAAAGTGGTAATCAGAAAGAGACATAGCAGAAAAATTGTGTGACCTGACAACGTTTTATGGAATACAGGAACTAGGAAGAGAGTTTCCGCAGGAAGATTGGATAAGGATAATTAGAAGTGTGTGGCAATCCCGAGTGTTAAGCCCAATACTCCGCACATTGTTGGAACTACCCGAACCTGGTCAGGCAAAGATACCAATTCTAGAAGTTGTAAGAGGACTGTGGGACGAGGACGAAGTGCATACTGAAGAGGTAATAGGGATAGTAGGAAATCAGGTAGACGAAGAGGGTGTGCCCATTATAGAGCTGTTAGTGGTGCGGCCAGAACAGCATAACCTGTGCTCAAGTTTGACGGCAACGGTAACCATTGAACCGCGAGTGGTGCAGTGGGAAAGGGGGGCGGCAACGTCAATTCTAATAGACAAAATAAATTCATTGGGAGGGCCAACAAGGAAAGATCCATATAGAAGTTGGGTAACAGTAAAAAAGATACATGCAAGATTAAGTTGGAAAAGCACTAATCTAGGACCCAGGTCAGACGCAACAAGGGCGAGACAAGGGTGCATGATGGAGAAAAAGCAGTTCACTCCACTGGTTACTCCAGTCTGCATAATAATAAATCAGCATAAAGAGGCGGAGAAGGAGATAAGAAAATACATGAAAAAATGGCATGACCGGACAAAGGGAGGACTGCAGTGGCCCGAAGAGGGATCATTTAATGAGGAAAAGTGCAGACGAATGAAAGATTGGATAGAATGCTGGGGAGCAGGGAAAAAGGAAAAACCTGAAAAACTCAAAAGAAAGCTAGAAATAGTGGATTGGTTCGAACAAGAGGGAAGAAAAAGACAGAAAATAGACGAACCAGTTAAGGGAAAAGAAAAGGGAAAACTGCAATGTAATTGCCAGGATGACTGTTACTGCAAGAACTGTGAGACAGCAGGAGAAAGAAAGACAGGAAGGGAAAGTGCAGGAACTGCCCCACCATGGGAGAAACATGAGGAGCAGCTGAAGCCTCCCCCGTACAATGAAAAACCCCCTGGCTATGTATCCGGACTGTACCCGCAAATACCATACAAGTACGAAGCTCCAGAAAAAGTGACTCTGGAGATAACAGGAGGAATGGTGGAAGGAGTTACTGGTCCACACAAAGTGCAGAGAGCGGATCAGACTTAAAGGAGAAAGAATATGTGCCCATGGGGAAAAGCCGAGAAGAGGCAGAACAGAATGAAAAAGGAGAAGAAACAGTCCAGGATAGGATAAATAAGTTAAGAGGAGGGTATGTTTCAGACCCAGAGAAAAGAGGATACGCCACAGATCCCGGTGAATATGATGTTCCAACAGTATACGGATGTGTCCAGACTCCGGGAGGAGAACAAATCGACATAGTAGGGGCAGCAAGGAAGCAGTTTCAAGACCCAGGAACAAGACCTAAGCAAGCTACGCACAGTACCCCTTATGCAGGAGGACAACGAGAATCAGAACTAGGGCAATCACAGGTGCAGCAAGAAAGAACATTGTATAAACAAGGATGGAGAAAGGTAGCACCTGATGATCTAATAAGAGATAAGGAGACAGAACAAGGGAAACAACGAAGGTCCTCAGGATCAGTTGACCTGGGAACCCCCATGCAGTTTGGCAGTAAAGAATTCCTTGCGATCAATGAACAAAAAGAGGCGAAAGGACACCCGACTACCCCGGAAAGCTGGGAAGGAGAAAAACTAGAGTACAACGATTTTCTATGGGATCATGAAGGGGAACAGTTGAATCCACCAGAGGAGAAAAGAAGGAAGCGAAGCCTAGATGAGGTGGTACACCTACAAGGCGAGATGCGATTGGTTCCAGCAAGAGTAAGGGAAGAAGAAAAGATAGGAACACAGCAGCTTCTGGAACTAAGCCGCATTATAGTGGGCAACCTGGATGAAATGACACAAAGCATGAACAGACTAAAGATGGAACAAAAAGAGACAGTGGGCCAAGGACATCAGAGAAAAGAAGTTCACGCAGAGGCACTATATAACCTAAGGAAGAAAGTGGAACGGCTAGAGACAAAACAAGAAGCTATGGCAGAACAAGTCGCCCCAAAGCAGACTGACAAGCGAAGAAGGCACCCTGCAACCTCAAGTACCCGCATGAGTACCCGATCAGGAACCAGAGAAAAACAAAGAGAAGAGATGAAGAGGGAAGCATACAGAAGACAGCCAACAAGTAAAGAAGGAAATACAAGTGGCAGCAGCAGTGAAGCGGAAGAGGGACAGTCACCCTTTGATGATGAAAAAGAAGGAATGGAAAAGGATGAAAAAGAAGTCGGAGGGCAACCAGGAACCCGCATGCTTCCACTACTAGTCAAAGACAAAAAAGTCACTTACATACCATGGACATTCATGGATCTCACAGGACTCATAGGCCGTCTCCCAAACATATGGGAAGGGGCACAAAAGTGGATCACAAAGCTGGAAGACCAAACAATGGGTCAGTGTCTAGCCATCGGAGATTTAAAGGCTATCTTGTCTCAAATACTAGGAAAAGCAAAAATGACAGATATCTTGAACCAAGCTGGACTGCTCAAAGCTGCAGATGATCCAGGATATGACCATGTGCAGTTGGGAAAAGTGAGACAACAACTGTGGGACGCACTAAGAAAGTTGTACCCAACAAAAGCAGATCCGGGGAAGGTGGAGAAACTGAAGTTGCAAGAAGATGAGAGACCATCTCAGTTCATCCTAACCCTGCAAAATGCCTGGAAGGAAGAGATGGGGTCAAGATGGGATGAAAACGAAACCAATCGGGCACTGTTCAAGATGATGCTGAAGAGAGCACTCCCAGAAGAGGTACAGAAGAAACTGGAAGGAGTGGTAGGGCTGAACTCCGCACCATGGGAGACTTTTGAAGCCAATGTAATCCACTTTGTGGAAATGGAAAGAAAGAGAGAGAAAGAAGAAAGAAAAGCAGCTGAGCGACTGGTAGTGCAACTCCACAAGGCGCAACTGGGGGAACTGGTAGGAACCAAGAAAAAGGATGATAAACCAGCAACCCAGGCAGCCATGATGGTGCCAGCAACAGCACAACCAGCGATGCCAGCAGCCCAACAACCAGCTATGGCAGTGCCTCAGCCTGCAGCGATGGTGCAACCGCAACCACAAGTAATGTATCAACCCCCAGCCCCGCTGATGGCTCCAGGAAATTATCAAATGGCTCCGCAGTATCAAATGGGACCCCAATTTCCCCAACAAAGAGGATGGGGAAATCCCAGAGGAAGAGGAAGGGGCGGACCACCAAGACCCATGTCCAGAGGCCAGTGGGGCCAGGGAGGACAACAAGGAGCCTGTTGGAACTGTAACAACACAGGTCACCTGAAACGAGATTGCCCATACCAACAAGGTATGGGACAAGCAGGCCCACTTGGAGGAATGGGAAGGAACCCCCAAGGAACAAACAATTGGGGAGGACAATGGATGGGACCAGCTTATAATCAAGGCCCCGTCCCACCTGGTGGCAGCCCTATGGGGCCAGCCCCGGGAAACCAATGAAGATGCCCAGAGAAGCCGAAGGGGGAGTTGGTGCAGTGTACCACCTCACTGCATCCAGCACAAGAGCCAACAATGATGGTGGTAATTGGAGATAACATAAAAGCATCATTTCTGGTGGACACTGGGGCAACGTATTCATCAATAGGAAAAGAAGGCTCAGCACTCCCCCTTACCCGTAAGGCAATAAAAGCAGTAGGAATCTCTGGAAAAACACAGACCTTACAGTTCACAGAACCCCAGTGGATAACAATCGCCGGAATAAGCGTCCAAACACCGCTACTCTACTCACCAGCCACGCCAGTAAACTTACTAGGCAGAGACGCGCTATGCAAATTAGGAGCCAAAATACACTGTGGACCCACAGGAGTATGGGTCACATTACCAGATGCAATCTCATCTCAGTATCCAGTACTATGGAGAGAGCGAGAAGAAAACTATCTGGAGCTAGATAAAGTCTACTGGCTAGAAATCTGGGAAAAGGAAAAATCAGGTCTTTGGAAAACATTCAGTGAGTGGAAGCCGTGGCTTCAACTCATGAGACCTGACTGCCGCAATGCTAGAGAGCCATTACACTGCACAATGAGGTATGATGAGGGGGATCAGGATGAAGAATACAACAAACTATGGGATCAAACCCAAGAAGGAAGGATATGTGGACTCAGGACAAAGACCATAATCATAGGGCCAGAGGGAATGGCAGCTGAAGTCGAACTGCCCGACGAAGTAAAAGACTGGTACCAAGTGGACAATGCGGCACCTCATGTCACTCTGATGATCGGGCAGAACTTTGAATCAAAAAATCTAGGGCCAATGGTTAGGGAGGCACAAGGAGTACAAGTGGAACTTAACACACAACTCCAAGGTAGTGATTTCAGAAGATGGAAAATATCTAAAGATCAAAGGGGAAGGAACAGAACAGGTAGTGGCAACCCAAGTGCTAGTAACCCCTAAGACGAAGAGTAAAGGACAGACGGAAAAAGAGACACAAATGACTCTAGTGCTAGGGGAACAAGAACTAACAGAGCAGGAAAAAGAAGAAGCCTTAAGAGAAATCCCTGACCAGCTGTGGACAAAACACCCTCGCCCGACCTACCACCACTATATGACACACTTAACCTTAACGATATAGCGTGGGAATAGCAAATATGACTAAAATACAACTTAAGACGAAGAAGGTTGAACAACCTAAAAAGCGAATGCTCAACACAGAGCATTACTGTATAGCTTATCTCCTTACTATATCAACTATATTGCTGTATGGCCTAACCATGCTGGCCATGAATTACCCGTCGCACAATGGCACCAACATCTCCAACGAAACATGCACCAATATGATCAAGCCGACTCAAGCCCCTCGGAAACACCAAGCAAGAAAACGCAGGGAGGTAGGTCAGGGATTTGCCTACATAGCAGGGGTCCAAGTATACCGCTCCAATTTTACCCCAGTAACCCCTGACTTATGGCCACCAGCAAATGGCTCTATAGGCAACCATATGTGGTGTGCTCTTAATCTAATGGTAGCAGCCAACCATACACAGACAGCCCAAGCAACCGCCCTTTTTCGCAACAAACATTGGTACCACGTTAGATACTCAGTCAGCTACACAGGTCCCGCAATTCCGCATAACGTAGACATACAAAGTTGGGCAGATAATGCTACAAATGCTGATTTCTTACTCACAGTAGAGGTAGGGGTACGACGTCCAAACGTACTAAATGATTTAAGTGATCCAACAATAGCTATTGTGATCACAGGCAGGCCAAAGCACGGAGCATGTAAGCGTCTACATGGCATCTGGTTACATTATTATTACACACAACAATCATCACCCCGGTCTACCTCAGTACAAACAAGCAATAGGGATTCCAGTACAGGTGCACGGGTGTACGCTACGGGAGGCCAACCTGGTCTCCAACCCCGTCAGGCAGCCATAGACTTCTGGTTAATATGCGGAGGGCCATCTAGTAGTTCACCAAGTATGTTCTCTGCGCTAACCAATGCAACGAATCTCACCTCATATTATGCCCCCTGCAACAGCACACAGCAACTAAGTCATTTTCTCGTGCATATGGCTCTAAACGACTCTTGCCCGGATACCTGTCAGTCACCAGAGGGTAGAGTGTGGGGTATTGACGGCCGTTATAATGCAAGTGGTAGTCCTGGGTTTCCGCCAAATGTCTCCTCCACCGTCACTCTCCTTAGCGTCACCATACACAACGACACTGACAGTCAGGCTACCCCGCCTAATCTATATTATGCCTGGTTACAAGACACGGCACGTCAAGCACACCCGAATAGCACGTGTGTCGTGTGTCACAAACGATCGAGGCACTTGCCACATGTTATGCCCACCAGAGGAATTCGCGAATGTGCGATGTCCCCATACAACAGCACCCACCTTTGCCCAGCGGCATGCTTGCTAGGAGCAGCTGCTCACACTCATGGAGCAGAATGGATGCAGAATTACAGTAAATCCTGTTCATATACCCCAGATGCAACCGAGACCCCCACAGACTTACGAGTGCGTGTGTATCCAGAGCAGAAATTCCCGCTATGTATTAAAGGACGAGGGTCGGTAACAGTAGGAAGTGTTGCAAAAACAGCATGCCAAGACACATTAGAAGCGAACCACCCCATGATTAATATGATTCTGAACTGTAATACCTCGCACTACGGATGTGAATCCAACGTTACGGTCCAAGTAATTATTCCAAACCTTAGGTTAGGCACCTTACCCTTAGCAGACATATTCTGGTATTGTGGGGAACCACAAGGGTTGCAGACCCTTCCCAAATTTTGGGATGGGCTCTGCACCCCAGTCCTATTGGAAGGACATCTCACAGTATTCGAGTTAAATGAAACCAGACTGGAACAGATCCTTAAGACCCCCGTACATTCTACCGTGCGCTCGCGTACTCGCCGTGACACCGTGACTCTTAACGATGTAAGTTTGAATAGGTATTTCACCTTGGGTAACGCCACACATCTGACGCAATGGGACAATGATGCTTTTGTATATGTCGACTGGTCAGGAGAACCAGCGGGAGTACCTGAACAATATCGTGCCTTACAAGAAGCATCGTCCACGGCCTGGACAGTGTTCCTCCCCCATGTGCAGGTACACAGAAACATGAAATGGATTAATTACATTTGGTACAATCAGCAACGATTCATCAACCACACAATAGCAGCCTTGGACCTAATGGCTGAACAATTACATGCTACCACCATGATGACAGTACAGAATCGTTTCGCCTTAGACACTATGCGTGGACCAGACCAAGGAGTCTGTACTCTTTTCGGCTCAGACTGCTGTGCCATAATACCATTGCATACGGGCCCATCTGGCGCACTAAACACTGTGTTCAACCGAATGAAGGCTTTGCGAAAGGAAGTAACTCAGAACAACGCATCCCCAGACCCAGCCTGGTACAAATGGTCGATGTCAGGCGATTGGTTAGCAGGCCTGATACGCATCCTCACGATTGTTGGTTTTGTCTTAATCGTGGTCCTAGCCCTTGTTTGCTGCGGCATTCCACTTATTCGTGCCCTTATTGACAAGACTGTGCATTCATTATTCGGACAATATCTTATGATGCATACCAAAATCCATGGCACAGACGTGGAAGACCAGGCCCCTTTACTCCGAGGCGAAGGCCTCTATCCTCTGACGGAGCAGGAGGAAGAAACAGATATACAGGGAGTGCAGAATTATTAGGCAAGTTGTATTTTTGAGGATTAATTTTATTTGAGGATTTAATTTGAACAACAACCATGTTCTCAATGAACACAAAAAACTCATTAATATCAAAGCTGAATATTTTTGGAAGTAGTTTTTAGTTTTAGCTATTTTAGGGGGATATCTGTGTGTGCAGGTGACTATTACTGTGCATAATTATTAGGCAACTTAACAAAAAACAAATTCATACCCATTTCAATTATTTATTTTTACCAGTGAAACCAATATAACATCTCAACATTCACAAATATACATTTCTGACATTCAAAACCAAACAAAACAAATCAGTGACCAATATAGCCACCTTTCTTTGCAAGGACACTCAAAAGCCTGCCATCCATGGATTCTGTCAGTGTTTTGATCTGTTCACCATCAACATTGCAGCAGCAACCACAGCCTCCCAGACACTGTTCAGAGAGGTGTACTGTTTTCCTCCTTGTAAATCGCACATTTGATGATGGACCACAGGTTCTCAATGGGGTTCAGATCAGGTGAACAAGGAGGCCATATCATTAGATTTTCTTCTTTATACCCTTTCTTGCCAGCCACGCTGTGGAGTACTTGGGCGTGTGTGATGGAGCATTGTCCTGCATGAAAATCATGTTTTTCTTGAAGGATGCAGACTTCTTCCTGTACCACTGCTTGAAGAAGGTGTCTTCCAGAAACTGGCAGTAGGACTGGGAGTTCAGCTTGACTCCATCCTCAACCCGAAAAGGCCCCACAAGCTCATCTTTGATGATACCAGCCCAAACCAGTACTCCACCTCCACCTTGCTGGCGTCTGAGTCGGACTGGAGCTCTCTGCCCTTTACCAATCCAGCCACGGGCCCATCCATCTGGCCCATCAAGACTCACTCTCATTTCATCAGTCCATAAAACCTTAGAAAATCAGTCTTGAGATATTTCTTGGCCCAGTCTTGACGTTTCAGCTTGTGTGTCTTGTTCAGTGGTGGTCGACTTTCTGCCTTTCTTACCTTGGCCATGTCTCTGAGTATTGCACACCTTGTGCTTTTGGGCACTCAGTGATGTTGCAGCTCTGAAATATGGCCAAACTGGTGGCAAGTGGCATCTTGGCAGCTGCACGCTTGACTTTTCTCAGTTCACGGGCAGTTATTTTGTGCCTTGGTTTTTCCACACGCTTCTTGCGACCCTGTCGACTATTTTGAATGAAACGCTTGATTGTTCGATGATCACGCTTCAGAAGCTTGGCTATTTTAAGACTGCTGCATCCCTCTGCAATATATCTCACTATTTTTGACTTTTCTGAGCCTGTCAAGTCCTTCTTTTGACCCATTTTGCCAAAGGAAAGGAAGTTGCCTAATAATTATGCACACCTGATATAGGGTGTTGATGTCATTAGACCACACCCCTTCTCATTACAGAGATGCACATCACCTAATATGCTTAATTGGTAGTAGGCTTTCCAGCCTATACAGCTTGGAGTAAGACAACATGCATAACGAGGATGATGTGGTCAAAATACTCATTTGCCTAATAATTCTGCACTCCCTGTATATATGTGACTTAAGCGTACCCCCTCGTTCCTCCTACCCCATAGTAGCCTTTTGCTTTATGTGTTTTCTGTTTCCAGACTATGGCGAATCAACGTCACCGGTATCCTCCAGCGCCCCTGGTGCTGCCGTTTCCACCACCACGGTCCGGCTCGCCACGTCCACAGTCACACTTTTTACCACGTAACTTACAGCGCACCCTGCTTGCCTGTCGTCATAGCTGTGCGCTCCCTACCCCAAACCATTGCAACGAGCACCCATCGCGACAAGTATTCCTCTTTGCTTTTATGCACCCACGCTGCGGGGCATGTCTCTATGTTATGACATATCTCCAAGCCCTCGCCAGTCCCATTTTAAAGCACCTTTCCTTGGAAGGTAGGGGATGTTCAAATCAACCTGCCTTACAACCGTACCCTCCCGTGACACTGTGTCCACAACTCGCTAAAACGACAAATTGGCGCCCCCTTACCACTGACCCGTACGTCACACACCTAATCCACAACTGTGTACGTAGGGAGTTTCGTCCCGTTGCCCGACTATTAGCACATGCAAATGTGACCCTTAACACTATAGAATGGCTGTGCCCCCATCCTCATCAGGATACCACTCCAGACTGGCGGTGCCGTAGCCCCGCCGATCAGACTTATCAGTTGACATCCCTACTCACGATTACAGTACATTCCTACACAGTCCACCGGATCATATCGGTAGCTGAGGACTTTGGTAGCTCCGCGTATCATGCGTTCCTAATCACCCCGTCCATTCCCGCTGAAGCCACACTCCAATATCACACCATCTCGGTAGGCGAATATCCGGTATGGACCTCGCTGACCCCTGACGTGAAACGCATGCTGCAACAGTTTCGCACCAAACTACCCATCCAAGGTCCCATACCAGACCCCTGTCCAAGAGGAGTGGATTCCTTGGTCTGTGTATCTCCTGCACACAAAAGGAGAACCCTCATAAAGAAGGACCTCTGGAAGAACTTCAGCGCCGGACACAAGATAAACGCCCCTTTGCCCAGCAGCCTTCGAGATCTGGTACCACACCATGACTGGTGGTGGTAGCTTTCCTGGAGATTTATGTCGTTTCGTCTTTTGTCCTTTGTTGTCTCGTTCATATATGTTATGTGCAGATCCAGACAATGGCAGCCGCAGGGCCACCTCCAGGACTGCCCTTACCTCCCGCCGGCCCGAGAAGAGTTGCAGGTCCCCGCCGGCTTGACTTCTTATCCTGTACTATCCAACGATCCTACTGTTCTGGTAGTCCAACCCAACCTCCGGGAGAGGCTCGACGTGCCTATATTTTCCTGTCCAACAGCAGCAACTGCAGAGCTTGTCATACCATAGCACGCTACGCTCAACCACCCTCAGCCTGGGTGTCCCTCAACGACCTGCCGCAGTTTCCATCAGACCTTCGTAGACGCAGCATGGCAGCACCGTACCCGCCAGATCCCCGCATCCCTGGAACGGATCTACAACTTCACTGGAGTACCCTTGTAGAGGACGGTCCACGTCCTCTTTCTCTTATCTTGGCACACGCTGACTTTACATTGTCCTGCCAACACTGGATACATAAGAATAACAGACGCATGGAATATACGATTCAAGCATCTAAGCCGCTTACAGTTACCACACACACATATAAAATTCGACGGCTTTTAACCGGTAACCTCAGCGTACGGCGGTGTCAACATGCACGCTTTTCTGCTGACTCGGGACGTACTGCAACAGGCCACACTGAAATTTTATTCAATTTCCCTGGTGGACGACGAACTATGGACTAACGTGCCTCGTGCTGCCCTGCGGACGCTGCAAGCTCTCCCTATACAGCCACCTGTTCATCCGTTGTTTTATAGCGTGGACTCATCAGTACATGTCTCTTCACGCGATCATCTCATCCCCGTCAACCGTCACGACATATGGGCGCGACTACAGGCGGACTGCAGGATTACCGCCCCGTTGCCCTTCTGGACTCGTCATATCGCGCCATCATTGGTATTGGCATTAATGTTAAGGTTGTTCCCCTGACTGTTACTTTGGATCTGGTGGTCATTGTCACACTGTCGCGCCACGGCGGGCAGAGTGGGAATTTTCCCTCACGATTTGCCTCCGAGGGTTTTTCGCCCACTCCTGATCCATGTTTGAGAAGGCCAGTATGAGCCATTATATGTATGAGGGAAGTAATGTAATGTGGAGTAATGTGGGAGTAATGTGGAATTAATAATGTGTGAAAGTTAATGAGAATTTGAAGGTTGAATTATTTGAATTTAATGGACTTTGACGTTAAAATGTGGAATTTAAATTTGTGAGTTTGATTGAATGGAATTGAATTTAATGGGGAATTTGTGGTCGGGGGGCTTATGGTATTATTTTAAGATATGGGGGACTAAGTGATAATGTTTAGGTGCATAAGCGCCAGCTCGTGTAGATTTGAGGACCATAGTGTATTATTTATGGTCTGTTGATTTACTTTGCCTACCGAGTATAGTTTAAATAGAAGTGAAGTTTTAATATTAATCAATGACTGTTTTTGTGTTGTCCTACAATTATTGCATTATTTGAATCTATCCAGTGATTGTAAAGATGCATGCAAGCGCCATGATTAAGAAAGAAGGAAATAGTTTGTGTGAAACTTTTCAGTTTCAGAAGGGGAAGTAATGTGGAATTTTTTGATTGACATCATAACAGTCAGCATATATCTGTTAATCAATGTATAATTATTCTATGTACCTGAAGTAATGAATAATTAATGTTTAATCACCTTTAGAGTATAAGATTTAATTAGCTTGCCTGCTTATCAGGTCAAGACCTTAAACCTAGCTTAAACTAGCTTATTTAGCTTGCTTAAAATAACCACAACAGGAGACCAGTTAGAAAAGACCACCATGTTTATTCATTAGACCCAGAAAAGCTTATGTGGGTACAGGCACTCAGAGGGAAACACTCACAGATAGGGAGATAAGAGCCAGAAGGCTCAAGAAACCTGTAAGGAAAAGGAGTTTCAAAGGAAGGTCAACAGAAGGTATTTGGTCAGGCTCAATCATGATGACACTGGCAGGTGAAGAAGGCGCAGGGAAGGACTGCGAGGAGAAGTAGGAGAATAGGATGGAGAGCCAGATGGATAAGGAGTTGGAGGACGAGGCGGAGTGTCAGGCGCAGTATCAGTGTCAGAATCATCATGAGTAGAACCAGCAGGAAGAATCACCACAGGGTCAGTCTGAGTGCCCACATCCATGGTAGAAGGAGAAGTGTGAGAAGCAGAGGAAGTATCAGGACGAACAGGGTCATCAATAGGATTGACCAAATAATTGCCCAGATCATCAAGCAGGCGACCAATCTGGAAGTGGCGGTAGGAAATAGAAAGGACCCTAGGGTAGGGGCTTCCAACGTAAGGTTTGCCCTTGGTAACCTTATAACGAGCTACAACACAAGAAAGAGAGCACAGGGCAAGGGTCAATGGATAGCCTGGTGGCAAATAAGTAGGAAGGAACCAGTACAACACAGTAGGTGTTGAACTAGCGCACAGCCAAGCATGAAGGGCAAAAACAGCAGTATAATCAAGTATAATCATAATATTAGCAAAAGTGCATAAGAGCATAAGGATAGAAGGTTTAAGGAAATATATAACCATAGAAATAAGAATAAAATGAGAAGAGACTTACGATAATCGAGGAAGAAGAAAATAAGAAATAATCCAAGTGAGTTGAAGAGCAAAACCAAAATGAAGTGGCTACAACGAAAGCTGAGACCAGAATGAGGGAGACAAAGTGAGTTTTAAAAAATAAAGCCCTCAAAAGGCCCGGAAATAATGGGAAATAAGTAAGAGAAATCACGTGGGGGAAATGACGACAGGAAAGGGAAGAACCAGGGAGAACCAGAAATAATGGGATTTGAAATAGACCACGTGATGACTAGTAATTAGTGGGAAGGGCCTAAAAACCGAGCAGTAGGGACATAATGGGATTTGACCCAAAATCATGTAAATCAAGGAAGGAGGCGCCTAAAGGCGCCTGCACATAAATAAGAGACGAGCTCAGCAGTCTAGGCACTTGTTCATTGGTGTGCAGTTCGTGCTACAGCAGGAGCAACTTCGAGACCGGTCTGAAGACTTCTATCACAGGATTTTAGTTGTTACTTTCATTTTTGGGTGAGCTCCACTTTGTGGAAACTACCTAAGTCTTTTTGGTGGAAATCACCTTAGGTGATTTTACCCATTGGGGTTTTTGGGACTTTCCTTTTTGAAGCATCTATTATTCTGTGAAGAGGTTTTTGTTTGGTGATTGATCTTCTCCGCAGAGAAAAGAAATAAACTTGTATTTGCTGTCCTTCTCATCCAAGCCTCTGGGCCTTTTTATTGGGAGTCCTAACCGAGTTTTGTGAAAGCTAATTGGTAATAAAGGGAACTTGGAGCACTCCTGAGGTGTTTGGTCTCAGAGGGGATTCTGAGATCCGACAAGGGGAATGAAAGTCAGTAGGATTAAGACTGAGTACATGTGTGTGAATGAGAGGGCAGTGGAGTGGTGTGGTTGCAGAAAGAAGAGGTGGAGAAGTTCAGGTACCTGGGGTCAACAGTGCAAAGTCATGGAGAGTGTGTTAGAGAAGTAAAGAAAAGAGTGCAGGCAGGGTGGAGTGGGTGGAGAAGAGTGATAGCAGAAGTGATTTGTGATAGAAAAGTATCTGTGAGAGTGAAAGGGAACGTTTAAAGGACTGTGGTGAGACCGGTGATTTTGTATGGTTTAGAGACAGTGGCATTGAGTAAAAGACAGGAGGTGGAGCTGGAGGTAGCAGAGCTGAAGATGCTGAGGTTTTTGTTGGGAGTGACGATGAAGGACAGGATTAGAAATGAGTTTATTAGAGGGACAGTGCATGTAGGACATTTTGGAGACAAGGTGAGGGAGATGAGATTGAGATGGTTTGGAGGGACATGGGGTATATCAGTAGGAGAATGCTGAGGATGGAGCCACCAGAAAGAAGGGAAAAAAGGAAGACCAAGGAGGAGTTTTATAGATGTGGTGAGTGAAGACATGCAGGTTTGAAAGAGGCAGATGTAGAGCACAGGGGCGTATGAAGACACAAGAAAAATAGAAGAAAAAAAAAAAGTCAAAGTCTCCCCAAAAGGAAATACTTTCAGAAAGTACAGATACATGAAAAAGCTACAGTAATGCATTAATTTTACTTTGTTACTGTTCATCACTGCTTATGCAAAAAAATCTAAAACTGGAGACTCCTTCCACAAATAACTAAATAAATAAACACCACTATAGACCAACATTCACATTTTTATCCCATTTACGTAGAACGTCCTCAAAACAACCACTACTGACAATCTGACTTCAACAGCTCTGTGCAGATATCAGGATGAAAAAAGGAATCAGTGAGTTGGAATCTCAGACTATATTACTTTTGCAGACGTTTCAGTCTAAAAGTCATTCCACAGATTAAAACTAGCGTGTTTTTTCTATTAGTGCGTTTGTGTATTACATTAGCGTTTCCTCTGCTTCCTGTTTTACTAAACGTCTTGGTCTTTACCTCCTCAAACACACCCATTGCACACGTTTATTCTCTTTTAATGCTGAAAAAAGGATGTTAAATCGGCGTCGGAGTGTGTGGAATGAGGAATGCGAGCGGAGATGAGGAATGTCCTCACACACAGCAGGAGGCAGCAAGAGAATGTGAAGTGTGTGACTGCGGTGTGGTGTTTGTGAACCCTGACTTTTCTTCTGCTTTACATACACACAGCCTTCAATATGTCTCGCCTCAGGAGAATAGAACAGAAGAAACAGCAGGGTGTGGAAGGACGGCGCTGAGGCGGCGCCTCACTGTAGCATGTGTAGCAAGTGAAATTATTTGTGAGTATTTACCTCACAGTCCCTTTTGTTCAGCTCTTACTTTGTTTACGATGTGGACAAGCTGTAACCTATGGTCCCTACATTAATAATCAGTGACTAGTTTAACCTCAAACCACGTAGAAACAACGTAAAAACACTCATTTGTACGTCACAATCATTAATATTACCTCAGAGTTGCTAGTTTTAGCTTAGACTCACAAATTCTACCTCAGCATTTTCAGTTGTTTGTCACAAATTTTACCTCAGGGTCTCTAGATTTCGCATACACTTAAATATTATCTCACCATTTCTAATAATGTCACACTTACAAATTTTTCTAGTTGTTTTCTAGAGTTTCTAGTTGTAGTTCACACTCACAAATTTTACCTTAAAGCCTTTATAAGTACACACACACACACACACACACACACACACACACACACACA